>NW_015150869.1:478819-511775 GCF_000732505.1 Cyprinodon variegatus | reverse complement strand
GACTGTCATGTCAGATCATAATCACAACCAGATAAAAGACTATAACTGAGGGAGTCTGACGTTCTGTCTGCAGTGACTCTACAGCTGTCTGAGGAGAGGAGAGGAGAGGAGAGGAGAGGAGAGGAGGTGACAGTGACTGTAGCCATCTCCTCTTCAAAAGAAAGCCAGAATAAGACACAGGAAAGATATAGAGCTATGTACATCGGATATTATCTGCCATATTTCTATTAGGAGTTGGAAACCATCAGCTCTTGGATAATGTTAGGCAGCAGAAAAACACAAAGAGACTGACTGTCGTTTAAAATAAAAACGTAGAGTCCACCCACATTGTACTGTCATTCGTTGGGAGCGCCATTATGACCACCTGACACCTGGTTGAACCGCTGGAGCGTTCAGAGGCGGCTGCGCTGTGAAACAAACCGCCTGAGGTGGGCTTTGGGTAATGACAGCAGCTAGCTTGGCTTAGTGGTCCAATCTCAGCCATCAGTCAGCTGTGACAGATTGGGGATATGAGCCGCCGAGCCGTTTAGCTTTGGCGTTAGCTGGGTGTGTGCGTGTGAAAGCTTGTGTGGACAAGGAGGAAGGACGTCTGCTAGGGTTGGAGGGGGGCTACTGATACTGCTAGTGTTGCAGAGGCATCAATATACTCTCCACAGGCCATTTTCCGATGCCTATTCCCAGTTTTAGCTTGTTGCTGGGGCAACTGCCACCATTTTGACTTCCCTGGCTACATCTCTGGGAGATTTTTGTAAGAGAACTATCTGAAGCATTTTCCAACTGCAAAGTGCCACTCGTATCTTCATTACCAAACCTGTAAAAGCTGGCATTCTGAGGTCAAGTCAGAACTAAAGCTAGTCTATTCACAAATATTCTCTTTGCTTTAAATAAAAACTTTAGTCATTTTCTAAAAAAAAAACAAAAACAAAAAAACAGGCTTTTCACTTTTTTTCATGTAAATAATAATTATAATTGAACTTTATTGATCTCACATTGAAGAAATTTACCTCTGCACATAACCCATCCCCTTGGGGAGCAGTGGGCTGCAATCGTCGGGCGCCCGGGGAGCAGTGGAGGTTAAAGGTCAGAGACCCAGAGAGGCAGTCTGTGGGAGTGGGTTTCAAACTCACAGCCTCAGGATTTGCAAGCCCTATTCCCTAACCACTAGGCTGCCATCCCCTAAATGTTAATGCAGATATGTCATGACTTTTGTTGAATTATGTTAATTTGTTTACAGTTTTAGAGATTAATCCAACATTTGCAAATAAAGTACTGCTTTGGCCAATTTTTCACAACACTTGAAAAATTGACATCATAAGAAAGTGAAAGATGTGAGAAGCCATTTCAAATAAACATTTTAAAATATGTGTGGTTTACTCAGGCTGCAAGACGGAGAGAGACACTTCAGCAGCCAATCAGAGAACAATTAAGTAGATCAATTTAACCTATAGTAAGGGAAAGCTGTACATCCCTTTGGGAATAACATGGGACATCTTGTAGTAAAATAATAGCTATTTTCATTTAGCATTTTTTTTTCACTCAAATATATATATATGCTAAACTTGTAGGGTAGGTGGCCTGAAGAACCATGAAATGTGCTGAAAAGCCTCCAACCCTAGCCCACCTTAAAGATAGAAACATGAGCAGCATCTTCAGCTGCACTATAAGAGAAAAAAACAACAACAATGTTGATGCCTTACCTGTCCATGGGCCTGCATGTTGCTGTAGGGCATGTTCTGGTTCAACACCTTCTGCTTCATCATCAGCAGCCTCTTGTGCTCCTCCCCCAGGTGGGCCGTCTGTCCGGGGATGGGGCCCTGCGTCTGCCCGGGCCCCTGCCCACCACCTCCGGCGCCTCCCATGTAGGACGGCATCATGGGGTTCTTCACCTGACTGTTCCCGGCCATGGGCGGAGTCATCCTCTGACCCATGTGGTCCACCCCGCTGCCGCTGAAGTGACTCAGCGGTTTTGTGTTACTATATGACAACATGGCGGCCGTTTGCTGCTGCTGTTGTTGTGACTGTTTGGACAGAGCATTCTGGTTTATGCTGTTGGGCTGCTGCTGTCCCATCATGCCCATGGGGTTGTGAGGGAGGTAGTTGTTCATGGGGGCTTTGGGCCCATTGTTAGGGGCCATCCCAGCCACCAGAGGGCCCTTTGGTGTGTTAAAGGCTTGTGGTGGGTACATCATGGGGCTGTTGGGCTTGTCTTGATTAAAGGGACCAGAATTGTAGGGACTGGTAGGTGCACCCCCAGGCGACCAGCTAGCTGCTTGGTTTTGCTGCATCATCTTAGCGTGATGATGCTGCTGGGCCATTGCTTTTAGCTGCTCTGCTGGAGAAAGTTCAGGAGTAACTGGACCCACAGGCTGACCTCCAGGGCCAGTCCCGGGTGTGCCACCCCCTGACCCCGTCTGATTAACCGGGCCTGGGTTCATCATGTATCCGTTCCCAGGCCTGGAGACTGCTTGAGTCTGAGCCTGGGTTGGAGTCTGAGGGGAGCGAGCTACACAGTTGTGCAAGGGTGAACCTGATGGCATAGCAACAGCCGGAGACTGTTGCAGCGGTTGTTGAGGAGGGGTCCCATTGGCAGTGGTCGCAAACTGGGGGCCAGATGATGACGGTCGCACCTGAGGGTTAAGAATAAGACAATAAAAAAACTATAAAATCTGAACATGCCATTTTTAACAAAACACCCACAATTATTTGAAGGGTGTTCAGTTCTGGAGTGTCATATACTGATAAGCTTTGCCTTAAAACATTTCAATTCTGGTTTTATGGGAACATTTTCCAAGCCTTGTTCTTAGAAAGGGTTTGGTATGATCGTGTCCCTTCAAAAACATTTCTGTGAGTCTCTGAACACCCCCACAGCCACAGAAAAACTACAGCAGTCCCAATAAGCTACTGAGTATTTAGAAGAATTTAACAATCTGACCAAAGTGTTTTCACAATTAACCTATAATTAAACAAGTCTTAAATTCAAATTACAGACTCACTGCTTGCATGTAAATGAAAAATTGACATGTTAAAGATGTGCAGGCTAAAGCCGGGCATACACTGTGCAATATTTTCAATCATTGCACGCAGCTGCGTGCAATGTACGACAAAACCGCAGGTTTTAAAAGTTCTGCCCGACACTCTAATGTAATCTTACGATGGCCGACTAGATTGTAAACATGTTTGATTTTCTCCAGACCTTACAATTCCTGATTGGGAGGTGGTCTAGAGAGGCTGAGTTCCCCTCATTACCCCTTGTACACTACCCGGCACATGATCAGGCTGAAATTTTTTTTTAAACAAATCCAATATACAAGGGACAAAGGACCTCATACTAACTGTACAGCAAGCTTGGTTGTTTTTGCAGGCATCTTAAATTAGAACCAACAAGTAAAATCTGTTAGGAGTTTTTTTCTATATAAAAAAGCTCAGTGACATCCGTTTAATTGAATTATGTATTGCTAATAAAAACACAATAAACTAGACCAACATATTTCAGGTCAAGACATAATTTGAGTATTTTTTATAAATCAATGACAGGCTGTATCCATGGCAGCTAGTGTTTTTGGTGGGTTTATTTTAATTCACCAACACAAAGCATTAACTTCTTTATCAATAAATGCTCATCTCCTCAGAGTTGCAGGGCCTAATGCCTAAATGGGAAAGAGGTGATCTAGGTTGGCCAGTCAGCAGTGCGTACTGAAAGACAACTGGTCAGGATTCTCAATGGTTCAAAACAGGTCCCAAAGACTAAATTACAATGGATTTACATGTTTCTTTTATAAATATATTATATATTTTTTTATATATCCTATTTTTAAATTAAGTAGGTTTTTATGATTATTGGTTAAAATTCTTATTTTTATTGCAAGGTTTATATTAAAGGGAACTGAATCCAAATTAATTCTATGCATGTCAGATTGATCTCTGTAGAGTTCAAAACCAATCATTTCCAATAATTTTATAAAATATGTGGTACTGTATATTGTTTTTGTGTGTCACAATGAACCATTTGAACATGCTAATCTTTGTAGCAGGAAGTGACAGAATGAATAAAAGCTTTGGTTGGTCAAGTACTTCTAATATTCACTGCAAGCTGTCTTGTCGTGTTGATGGTTTTTATACTGACCTGTGGTGAACCAATAGGAACCTGTGGGACCCCCTGTGGAGGAGGAGGTAAGGACGCCGTCGACGTCGACCCAACCCCAGGCGTTGTGCTCCCAGCTGCTTCCTGTGAGGCTTCGTTCTGGCTGTTTGCCGACCTGCTGAACTCTGCCTCTTTCTTTTCCTCGAAGTCCTCGTTGAAGAGGTCGTGCATGTCATCCTCTGGCACAGTGTTAGCCAGCTCGTCAATCAGCTCCTGCCACTCCTGGTCGTTGAGGTTGATGTCAGAGAACAGTTTGTTCTGGTTGGACAGGGACTGGGGTTCACTGGACTCCATCCCTCCGCCGTCGTCTAGCGGTTCCTGTTTCAGGTCTTTAAGGAGACCAAAGCTATCCTCCAAGTCCAGGGAGCTGTTCAGCTTCATGTCCGGAAGATGGCTGCCACCGTTCTTCCCCAAATCGTCGGAGGCTCTGGCTGCATGGGTGCCATTCCCATTTGTAGTGTTGCCGGTAGACGTGTTGGGTCCACTGAGTAAAGGTTTAATGTCCAGTTGATTATGCAGAGGAGAAATTGGTGGCACGTTATTATTATTGTTCTTAGGGAGGCCTGTCAGAGAGTCAAAACCCCCGGGGGGCTCCTTTATAACCCGTTTGCTTGTTGGGGAGTAGCTACCGCCGTCACAGATGCCGTTCTGGTCCCCGTTCAGGGGTGATCGTGCGCTGTCCAGTTTCCTTTTTACAGTTTCCTGTAGCTGAAAGAAACAGAGATAAAAAAAAGTTATTCTTTAAGAAACTAATTGTAGAACAATAAGTAAATTGGTAGAACAAGCTATTCTCTCCTACCACAAGGAGGCTGTCATCAGAAGCAAAACAGTGCGCTGTACTGATAAACCAATTGTATTTCTACCTTCAAATGACCACACCAGTGGCTTTGCATAAGAAGATGTGTATGTGTTTGGAAACAAAGGTTAAAATGGGAAGACCTCCTTTCTATAACCAGAATGAAGAGATCAAAGCAACAGCTGCACTCTCCCCAACATTAACATCAGCCAATAGCCAAATGAGCTCCCCTTTCTGAAAGCCCATTCTTAGCCCTACTGTGGGCAGCCACCGCACCATTTCCAGCTCCACTGTCTCGCTGCCGCAGCCGGAGCACAGACTAGATAACAACGGGGTGCTAACAAACCCTGGCTGGTGGTTAAGGTAATCACTGTCATAGACCTGGGGGAGGGAGCACAGGAGGCACAGACAAACAGTAAACAAAATCTGAGACATGAAAAGAGGCAAAGTAAAGGGTGCACAGCAGTACAAGAACTTTAAGGAAACTTTCCAGTTTGGCCTTTTTTTGTAATTCCCCATCAAAAAGAGGCCCTTCAAATATTATGATCCAGTTTGCTTGAAATGAAAAACTGATAACAAATGTCATTGAGATGGCTCTGCTGATGACACTTTGCTGATATATAGTAGAGAGCATAGGTCAAAAGAAAAAGCTATTATACAGAAATGTTGAGATGTAGATGGATGACTGCCTCAATGAAGACTGCTGAGGTATTAAAGAGGCCCGGGTGTCTGACTTTTTTACCTCTAGTGTCTCATCCTTTGCTGGTTGTTCACCTTCTTCTACCATTTTTTTTCTCATTTTAATTAAACTCAACTTTCCACGATGAAGGTGTATAAAAGCATTCTGTTTCTTCATCAATGACCTGTTGCAGCTTATACAACTGATATATACAACTAATCCACTATCAATCCTGCCTGTCATTATATCGGGCAAACTAGACGACATAGGCGATATTTCATTAGACCAAATCTTAGATTTTTTTTGTGTAATACCTTCATAATGGCTTCACAAAAGAATGTTGTTAATCTTTAAGGATTTTTTAGAAACACCAAAATAAAACTTTCCAATTGGCTATAAAGTTATTTCTGCCATTTTATTTGTAAAGTTACTGAGGTAACTTCATGCTATTAGGCGGATGTCCGAGTAGTGTTGCCATATGATGACATAAGAAAGGGCAGGGCCCCGAGCAAATCTGGTACCTAAACTGTATTAAATGGGCCCGACCTCGCAAGTAATCAAAACGTTATATTCAAGATGGATTTTGTGGATATTCAGAAGCAACCGTCATGCACCTCAACTCACACCCATGGCACCTCTAGATAAGGGGAAAAAAGTAACTACGAACTACGAGAACAAGCAGAAGAGAAGAGAGCTGCAGTTCATTAGACTCTTTAATGCCTCTTTAAAATATAATGATGTACTTTTGTCATTAAACATATTGTAAAAAAAAAAAAATGCCCCTCATGTTATGTAAATAAACCTCTTAATACGAGAGGTTTTTAAGAAAACATATTAATTAATTGCTAGCTGATCAATAAGAGCAATCAAATTAATTCAAAATTGATGATTTGCAACCTCATCCTATTATATACATATAATATTAATAAAGCAAAATTTAGTCAAAAATAAGACCATAAAAGTAGTGGAAGCAAAATCTGTATAAGACGACTTGGAAGCAAACTCTACACATCTGCTAAGACTTCAATCCATTACACCTTTTAACCCCACCACACACACACACACACACAGGTAAAAAGCACAAATGCATCTACATTGTTAACAGCATCTCACAAGTGGCATCCATCATGCTCATCTACATTTGAAACAGGCAGCTGTAAAACAAAGCCGCTCAGAAGCAGGAAAAATATTTAGCAAAATCCACACTCTCAGCTGTCACATGTGGAAGAGTCAAAGACACACAGGGTGCTCATGTGGTACATGTATGTGTGCAAATACACACTTAGCTCTTTGTTATTCAGACAGAACAGCAGATGAAATATATTCAGATTGTATTCTGACCTGGAGGTGGACCCGTTCAAGCTGGCAGAAACACACACCATGAAAAAAACATTCCTTTTCTTGATTTTCTGAGAGTAGACGTAAGTGCAAGAGTGATGCGGGGCTGCTGGAGGTGGTTTCCTCCTCATATTCTGCACATTGATTGGCAGTTAGCCTAATTATCGCAATGAAATGATAAACGCTTTTAGTATCGACAGGAAAAACTCCAGCCTGTGAGGCATGGAGTGATTTATACAGCAACAATAATGGGGGGTAGGGTTAAGATTTTAAAAGCAGGCTAAAATACCAGGAGATAATTTACAACAACAGACTTGGATTACTGTATGTTTACACAAATTTAAAGTATTCAATAGGACATTTTCATTGATTAGGCAAACTTAAAGCCTCAAATATAACAAAAGGCTGCATTGAAAAAAAACTAATATTCCAATTTCACCTTTCTTGTGCTCTCCATTTACTTATAGAGGAAATGGTGTTAACCGACGGCTGTCCTAAGACTGGGTCAACGATTCTCTCAGGTCGAAAATGCAGAAAAGCATCTCTTCACATGTATTGTGGTGCAATGGGTAAAAACATCTAATTTCCATTTGGAAATTCTAAATCAATGTTTAATTATGCTCTAAATGTAAAATTTTAAAAACTTAATTTTTTATGACTTTTTGGGAGGGTCTGAACCTTACTTATTTGGGTTAAATCCCAGTTTTTTTTTTTTTTTTGTTGTTGTCATACCCTGCATGAACACAGAAAACAATCTAGTTTTTAACATCTGTAATCCTGTATCCTTTTCAAGCTGGGTCCAAGCATTAATTGGGAGGAGTATCCTCACACATCCACACATATCCACTAAGCGGTAGATATGTGTGGATTTCTGGCTGCTGCTGAAAAGACCAAAGAAACCGAACAAAAACCATTCCCTCTCCTGCTTAATGTATGTGGCTGTAATCAATGGGTTTAAATAATTCAGGTCTTCTGAACACAGGTGTGAGCGTTTCAGGTTTTCCCTAAATGCCAGTGACTCACGTTGATAATTACAGGCTCGCCTTTCAAAGCCAACCTATAAAAACTCCCACAATTATCCAGGTAGCGTGAGCCGCGGCACCCTCCGCACGGACGCAAGCATGCACATCCACCTACAAACAAAACAACATTATCCATTTAACCCTGTTGGTATAATGCAGATTGCTTTGACAGAATGGCATAAAAAAAAAGAAAAAACAGAAGGATCGGGGGTTCTGTCGGTGTGAAACAGCTGGAAGGAGCACGATGGGATGAATGACAAAACTACAACAAATACCTTCTAATAAATAATTAATTAAACATTTATTTTAGTGCAGTTACCTCCATGATTACAACTCAAAAAGCAACTCCAAGAAACCGGTTGTATCCTGTGAATTGGCTGCTACAATATTTTTATTTGTTTAAAGCTTTATTTAATGCAATATGTTAGAATAGAAAAAAAAACTACTTGGATTCAGAGGATAGAACTCTGAGGGAGTTTGTTGGATGTGCAGCGCTTTAGTGGAGGTAGAGAGGAACAAAGAAAAAGAGCATGACAGAGAAAAGGACAAGAGGATGTAAAAGAGCAAAGACAGGAGCGATCGCCGCTTATTTTCCCTCCTGTGTGTTTTCTTTGACACAAACACCTGCTGACTGCTCTTCTGCCTGCTAACCGCGACGCGCGGCGAATGACGACAACACACCGAGACAAAGGTGAATCTGACAGACACACGGGGAGGAAAAGGGGATTTATTTGTAGGCAGATGGTCTTTCTGTTGTTTTGTTTTTTTCACTGAGCAAAGGAGCAACCAGAACATAAAGATGAAGCAGAGGAAATGGGGAGTTTTGATAGGGGTAGGGGGGATGGAGGAGTAGGATAGGTGGCTTGATGGAGAGGCATATCGCACCGAATGACAGCAGGGAGCAAATGATGAGAGGGTGATCAGAGAGGAGGAGCAGAGAGATGGAGGGAACCAAGGTGCTGTTGTTATAGCAACCTGCTGCTCTGCTGCTTTGAGCGCTGCATCCTCCCTTCTTCCTCCATCTCCTCTTCCCCTCACACTCTCAACACCCCACCTTCACTTCCCTCCCTGCCCACCTCGCTGCCTTTGCTTTGCTCCCTCCAGCAGGCTGAGCATAACATCGACACAAAACTCCACGTTGAAGCAACACATCAGTGTTTAATCTAAAACAATCCTAATCAAAACCCAGGAACAAGAGAAAAAAAATGGAGCAAGAGACAATCAATGGGCCTCAAAAAATTGCAACCTTAAAAATTGGCTGCTAAAAATCGAAAGATAATATTCTAAGATATTAAGAATCTGTACGAAAAGCTCTCTGCGAGGTTTCCTATCATGACACTGATGGCAAAGACAAAATCGCTCTGAGCATGCTAGGAACAACTTGCAATGCTCCATTGCTGCAGATGTTGAACAAAGTCACTTTTTTTTTAATCATGGGTAAGTGGGACCAAAATTTTAAATAACGGGATAGTCGGGACCAAAAAGATAAGGTGATACATCTCCCAAAAAGAAACCCTTGCATTGAACAAGAGGATCTGACTGACTGTCCATGAAGACACAAGAGTACAAGAGGCAGATTATGGCCTTCACTTAATGAAAAAAAAAATCTAAATATAAATAAGTCATTTTTTCCTGAAATAAGTGCATTCTTTATTGAATTCAGCAGGTAAATGAGATACCTTGCCAATAGAAGAATAAATTTTAAATAAAAAAAAAACCAAAAAACAATTGCATTGTCTTATTTCAAGTGCACATTATATATTGCTATTTTAGAATAAAAATACTCATTGCATTGGTAAATCATCTTATTTACTTACTCAAATTAAGGGTAAATACACTTGACTTTAACAAACGTCTTATTTCTAGATCATTTCTGCAGTGTTGGAGATGTTGCAACACCATCCCTCATCATCGATGGTCCTGGTCTGTGTGGTCATGACCGGGAAGAAAACGCCAGGATTGTCCCGTTTCCCGCTTTGGTTTCAGCTCTAGAGGGGGAGACCAGAGGGGCAGCATCATCCCGGTTCTGCTGCTCTCTCCTTACGGTTCTAGCTCTGATTTCCCTGCTGCTCCTGTCTGAGCTCCAAAGCGCTGTTTCATCTGAAGCTCTGAGCCAAGTGGCCAGGATCCAGCCTCTCCTGGTCTCCCCAAACTGGGTGTATATCTGCAGGATCTGCTGGACCCAGGGATGCCAGTGGCTTTGATCGGGTTTCTAAAGTAAATACAGTGAATCCCTCCATAATATTCCTATCTGCCAAGTCGAGCAGAAAACCAATAACCAGGAGACTTTCTATGAACCATTATAATATCCAATAAAACCCTTACGACAAAAGGTTAGCTAAATCATACCTCTCACGAAGGCATCTTCACCACACTACTTCACTATTTTTAAGTGATCAGAAACCTAAATGCCTGCAAAGTTGTTCCTGGGAGAAAAGGATTATTCTCGGGGTTTTGACCAGAAGTTTATCTTAGAAACTAAAGGTGGACACTTCTCACAAAATAATTCCTTTTTAAATGCAACCAAACCTTAGTCAGTGGACACAAGAAGAAGCCCCTGCCTGGCAAGAATCAGAGAAAATAGCACAGTGGAAGGGAAACAAAATAAGATGAAAATCCTTCCTTTTAATAAAGTGAGAGCACACCTTATTTCATTAGGTTTAACAGCTTTATAAGTCAAAATATATTTATATTCTGATGACAAAATAATATTTTTGACAATTTTCACAGGAACCATGGTAAGCTGCTTAACTGATTCTTCTAAATAGCATTTCGCTATTCTACAGTCAGTGGATCAGAAAAGCCAGAGCTGAGTCACATAATTAAGGTAAGATAATATACTCAGTTAATCTCTGATCCCCTTTCTGATGCAATTTAAATTTCTGATGAAACGCAGGTAGTATTCGTTTTGTTTTCCCTGCAAACTTATGTCTTAATGTCTCTGTAAACCCTCTTTACAATCTATATGGACATTTTCAAATCCCAACCAGCATTTAATAAACACTATAAAGTCTATACTAATAGGTTTAACCATGATTTATCAATACTAGGGCATATAAAAAACAAGATGATATCAAACACTGCAAAAAAACAAACAAAAAAACAAAAGAGAGAGAATGATCTTAACTTATTCTAGGATAAAAATAATTAGAAAGTAGAGATGTATAGATAAAATGTTTGGTTACAAGATTCGAGTGTTTTTAGACCAAACAGCTCTAATTATTTCTCAATAACCATGTCATGCTGATAGGAACACTCTCTGGTGTTCAAGTAAGAGTAAAAACTCAAAGAAAGCCATTCAGCTGGTCCGATTTTTTTACAAAGCTGTAAGAAGCAAGAACGGCAGAGAAAACAACATATTCAACAGATAACAGGAAGGCTGGTTGGAGGTCAGTAAAGCAGGTTTATTTGATCCTTTCTACCTTTGTGTATCATTGAAAATGCTAGATTAAAATATTTCCAAACTTTTAGAAATCTTTGAGTCAAAATAAAAAACTATATTCTCTATTAAATCAGACGAGGGATCTTGTGCTGCTACCCTTTAAAAACCACTGGAGTAGATTCTGAGTCATTGAGGACACGATGACCCTGAATTTTAAGTAACCTCATAATCATTTGTTTTTTGTTTAAAAAATAAAAAGTTTTCAGCTGCTGTATTCTCACACAGCCTCAGTTAGCCAAGCAGTCCATTGCTGTTGGCCTTCAAAAAGCTGGTGCCAAGTTAGCCCACTTTTATTGCCGCCACAGTTTGTGGTTTGGAACTGATGGGTCTGCTCTATAACATAGATCAGCAATGGACCGTGTGCCGCACAGATAAAAACAGGATCTCTATGCATCAGGAGACAATTAAACAGTTCTATCTAGAGTTCTGTAATCTTTCATATCCCCCACCCCTCTGTTACAACTCTGTCTTTAAGGGACCAACAGTTTTTTTTAATCTTTTCACTGAAGTTCTAAAAGATTTCAGCTGAAGTTCCACTTGAATGAAACTTCTGGTTTGAATTAAACTTTCATTTCATTCGAATCGAGCTATAAGCTCCGGGGCTGGTCCGGGAACCCCGGCGGTATGGGACGGAGTGACCAAACCCCGACCTGGTGACGGTATGCTTCCCCCCGCCTGCCTTACCATCACCAGGTCGGGTTCGGACATAAACCGCTCTTTCCCTTTTATTTCTTTAATTTATTCTTATTTTCAGTAGTGTTTCGTGTTTGCTTAGTCGTTAGGTATAATACTGTGTGATTGCAGCTAATAACGGTACTATTGTATTTTAACCTGTGGTCTTTTGTGTTAATTTTACATAGTGAATGATTTATCTATTATGCTGGATTCACTCTTCTTTCAGTAGCATCCGAATGATTTATTTGGTTGGTGAGTAATAACGTTACTGATAGCCATAGCCTAAATTACTAAATTGGTGAAAGACAACTGGATTTTTAACAGCCGGATTCAGGAGTCCAACCTTTTAAGTAAGGGACTAAAACCCTGGTTTGTAAGCAAATTACAGTTATTGTCACTCAACTGATAATAAATAACTAGTTTTACCCTTGATTTGAATTGCCTATTAATTAACTATAAATTCTAGTTTTATTTATTTAATATATTCCTAATCTTCTGGTAAACTCACAACAGAGTTGACAGCACTCAAAGCTCCCTTACTAATACATTTTAAATAAGTATGTGAGTACGGTTATTTAAAGTGTCCCAGCAAGCCTGTTATGGAAAACAATGAGAGCTTTTTATGAAAATCAGCTCTGTTCTTTCACTACCTCAATGAAATAAATGTAATGTAATGATAAACAAGGATAAGCTGTTTTATATCTTAAAAAAGACCAGGAAATGTCTTTATAAGCTAATGTATGGAAAACTACCTAATAAAGCCTCTTTTGAAACATAAACCTCTTAATCTTTTCTGGAGTCTGATCAGAGGGTGACTGGAAACAGGCAGGGCCATCAGAAGAGTGTCCTCTACCTCAAGGTTACTGGTTCAAGCTCACGTCAGCAGATATCCATCCTGTTGAAGTGCCCTTGAGCAAGTCACTGAGCCTAGTATGATGCAGACACACAGTCTGCATTTTTAAATAGCTGGAGCAGGTTCTGATATGGACTTAGCAGGTCCGGTAAAAACATTCCATCCATTTAATGGTAGAACTCATTCACAGCAAGGATTTTATCTATTTGCGCTGCACAGAAAATATAGCCTCATTGTTTAAGCTACTTAGAAAAAGTGATGACTAAAGGTGTGTCTGGAATGCCTTAAGAGACAAAGATCAAAACTGCTTTAAGACTGTTCTTCTTCTACCAGATCCAGAAGCCATTCTCCCGGTGTCACTGGGTTAGTCCCTGTCCAACACGCCGGATCAGAATAACTTAATTTACTCTTCATACTTTTATCAAGTTCTACAGAACTCTGTTTCTGACCAAAGCGGTTATATCAAGTGAACTGAAGCAGGGCGACATTTGATACGAGCAGCACAGGGAATACCCAGGATTAGTAAAACTCTGCTAGAGCACATGATAAGGCTTTTTTCCCCACACCAAAGCAGTTCCAGTGCTGATCTATGATCTGTTCAGCAGCAGCACCACATAAAGAACTTAAGGTTGTATTAACACCATTGTCTGATATCAAGAGATGGGCAGTTTTTCAACTAGTTGTTAATAAGGTTCTTGGATATCACAGAAGGTAGCAGCTGTAGCATCCTGAACAGATAAAATTCTCTGATTTTTTCCTTGTGCAATCCCAACACTGTGCAATATTCCAACCACTGAGTGACAATATACCTTTATGTACAATTTATATCTATTCTGTATCTGCATATACTGCTTTTTCATTTCACTTAAACATTTCCCAAGTGTGTGTGCTTTATACCAATGTCCACGTGTATAGCCGTTACATTTTTTTTTTACGTTTAATATATTTTTCTACTCTTTGAATTGATATTGGTGGATTTTAATCTCACTGGACTGCCTATAATGACAAAGGCCTTCTGATTCTGATGGATGGTCGAAAAAGTGTGAGAAGGAGCCCTCATTAATCCAATGTTAATCAAACTTCTTACTAAACTATGAAACCACAACTGCAAAATCATGATTTGCAGCTTTTTGCTTTGAACAAGAGGGTTTTCTCCATGTGGATATACAGTATGGTTTTTCGCTGAAGAATCCGACTTCCTGCCACATGCTTTATTTTAACTATGTCCACGCAGAAGCACCTGCTTAGCATCCGCATCATTTCTGAACAGACATTTGGAAAAGTAATCCCTGAAGAACCCTGACTGTGATTTGGTCAATGCCACCGCATTTAACACATTGGATCTTCAGTTGGACGATTTATCATTTTTGTCTGTAATCATTGACAACCATCACCCTTTACACAAGTGGACAGGGAGTCTGAAGCTGCATCTACGCTAGAACAGATGATTGTGCCTTTGATGGGGGAGCAATAAGTTTCATAGCACTGTTTTTTTCTGTGGTTTAAACGATTGCAATTCATACAACATAATTGTATCATTATAGTTTTATTATTAAACACCACAAAAGAAATGCAGCAGGAAGAAGATAAACTTTAACATTTGTCAAGTCTGTGCAAATATTTCTATTAGGTACAAACCAGGTACAAAAAAAGTACAACATATCACTAGCATTGAAGAAATTCCTTTCAATTCCTTTCACCTTCCACTACATACAAGCTAATTTGAGCTTTTTCTTAAACTGAAAAATACTTTCATACAAATAAAATACGAGTCTGCAGGGAAACAAAACATTTAGAGAATTCCTTAGTTTAAAACCTGTAACAGAAATCACATATTTTAATTTTAACTGAAAAAACCTAGGTGTAAAATCCAACTATCATCTGCTGTCTACCTAATTCTAATTCAAATAGGTTCTATAACCCTTCTGGTAAATATTTATTATTTGCTTTATGCTTTATTATATTTATTATCACAAGAATCTGTTTGTACGTTCTCTATATCATACACTTATATTATTCTTACGGCTATTTTCTGTAAAAAATAAAATAAAAAGGGGGGAGTAAAACTGCTCTTAAAAGTATTGCAGAGGTGTGAGATGTGGAGTCAACAAGTCATCTCTATGTATTTGAGTCAAATCTGCACAATTCACAGTGCAGATTGGACTCACCTATGCAGAACAAATACATGACAGAGATGACAGGATGGCTCCCACCCCTGCCACACAGATACATAAAATATGGTAAAACCTGTGCATTATATAGCCTTATCAATGTATTAGTATCCAAAATGTGCTTTACCTTATTCAAAATAAAAATGATTTTGCCTACCTCAGATTTAACGTATGCAAAATGTTTTTTCCATGTTAATTTATCATCCGATCAGACACCCAGAAATCTAACTATATGCACTCTTTCGTTACGATGTTCACGCCATCAATACAAAACACCATTTCCTTCTGTTTTCTATTAGCAAAATCCGTAAACTTTGTTTTTTTTTTTCACAAAGGCTTGATTGTATTCAGTTTTCTGTATTCCTTGCTGTTTGATTCCAGGAGCCCAAAACATGGCGGTTACAAATCCCTGACACAGGCATCAACCCCTGACCTTGGGAGCTTTATGATTCAGTGTCTCAATACTGATAAATGGTCATTACCGTCACCAAATCTGAAACATGCAGGCAAAACATCTCATATTAAACCTGGGTAGAAAACTGAGATTTAGGCAGCTTATTAATTACAAAACGCCACATTTAAATTAATGACATCGTCACATTGATCTCAGTAGCGGACTACAAAGACTCTCTTCATGAGCATCAACTTCTTTTCTGTATTCCATATGTACATTTTTAGGTTTCTCTGCCACCAGATCCCTGAAAAACTGAGCGGTGGGTGCATGGAAACAACATGAAAACAAAGCGTCTGCTTGAGTGAAGGACAGAAAACTCCAGAGTGACAAGAGGAAGGTGCAAACAAAGAAACATTTGGCTGCCGTCCCAGAGAAGGGTGTACGTACGTGTGAGAAAGCGCCTGCCAGTCTGCCTCCTGTACACAAGGGGCCTGTACACGCCTGATTTGAATACACACACACACACACACACACACACACACACACACACACACACACACACACACACACAGAGTGACACACACACACACACACAGAGTGATCTAATCACTGAACAATGATCCTTACAATATATTTCACTATTTATTTAGAGTTAAAGTTTATGGAAAAAAGGCCAATATCAGAGCTACTTCCTTATGGTGTTTGTGTTGTGCTCTTTTGGAGGTGAAACATATAGACAAGAGCTTAGGAAAACGATCTCCACAGTTATTGAATAAAACACACCGATAAACAGTCTTTGTTTTACACGTTTAACGCCATTTCTCCGTGTGTGGGGGGGGGAGAAGGAAGAGTGTGTCCATGTGCCATCAGCAGTTTTTAAACCTGCTGACCTGACATAAAAAAAGAAGGCTAGTGGAGAGAGGACCATCACATCCACCCCTCCATCGTGACCCCTTGACTCAATAACTTTAATATGTTTGTGTTTGGGGGGGGGGTGGAGGAAGAGAAACAGAAACACAGGGAAGGATGAGGAGCGGATTGTGCTACCAGTCATTTTTACAAACCATTAGCTTTTAAAGCACATGTAATTATCCCTCGCCGGTCGAAGATTGCGCGCGCTCGCCACAGTTTGAACCAGCATCTGTCTGCGTGTGCGATAAAGTAAGAAAGAGGGCGAGCTGGGAGAAAACGAGGGATGAAAGGAGGGGAAACTGTGTGTGTGTGTGGTTTTGTGCGGTTCCTGGCTGAGCAGCTCCTCTCTATTTATAGAGCTGCAGCAGCTCCTTCCTGTTTCTGGAGCTGCACCATCACGCTGGGAGGGGGTGGAGTTCGAGGGGAGGGGGAGGAAGTGTGAGAGGCTGTGTGGGAGTGGAGACTGGTCTTGAGTCTTTAGTAAATCAACAGATCCACCCCCTCTTTCTCTCTCGCGCTCCGATCACTCTCTCTCCCTTCCTCCTCCCCCTCCCTCCCTTCAAGCCAACAGCTATGAACTACACTGTACATCAAAGAGGCAGAGACAGCGAGAGGGGAAGACTAAACAGCATAATTAGGGAGAATTCTCTTATGTTTGATAGTGAAATTAGAAAATGTGGCTTCATGCTGAGTTAGTGAAGAAGGGGGAAAAGGCAACATTGAAGCTGGTATTAAAGGGACAGTGCAGGTTTGTTATTCTGAAGAGAGAATGTGCGGAAAGGATAGGAGCTGTCAGTAAGGCTACAGCTATAGGCATCTGGTTAAGTTATCCCGACAGAGAAGTTTAAGGCACGAAGCTTTAAGAACCACGATAGGCATTGTAATACTTATGCCATGCCAGAGAGTGGCGTAGTAACGCTGCCAAACCTCCTGGATACTGGATTCAAAACTCTTATTGATGTAGAATAAATTCCATTGGTGCTACCAAGTACCTATTCATTTAGAATCAAATGGTACCATGCATCAGTACCTATAGACTAACCTGGCGAGCCAGACCTATACGACGTATACATGGTTAATTAGTCTGGTAATATGCGACTGGACAAACAGGGTCAAAGCCAGCAGATTACAACCAATCAGATAACTACGGATGTGGTGCAAAAACTCCAAACGCAGCGCTCTGTTTTTGTACTGTTTTGTGCTGTAATATTCGTGAAGCAAACCACAAATTTAGTGGAAGGGACACTTCAAATGTAGTTAAGCGCAAGATTTTAAACAAGATAGTGCATCATGTTCAATAGGCTCACATCTAAGTCTATAACGCATTTACCACTGTTAGCATCTGTTATAAAACCCTTTCACACTACCTGAAAAACCTTCCGTAACCTGGGAAAAATCGGCCTATAGTGGCAGTGGGAACAGCTCCCTGACAGCTCAAGCGACCCACGTCAAAATCGCCTCAGCTCCGACCCGCAAGCTGTGGGAACACCAGACCTGGGTTGACCTGCTAAATTACTTTAGACAATTGAACGCAACGTCAACACGCAGCGCCAGTCGGTTCTGATCTAAGAAGGCGAAACAACTCTGTTTACATTCGATAAACATGGCACAGCACTGGTGAGAGGGGCTCTGACAGATAAAAGAGTGAAATAATAAAAAGAATACAGACTACGGTCTGGCTTCCATCCATATTGCTCTCCATTTTTTACGTCCCTAATTTCCGTCACACTGTCGATCAACGCTCACCCAGCGTGATGCTGTCATCAAACACGCAGTGNTTTAGAATCAAATGGTACCATGCATCAGTACCTATAGACTAACCTGGCGAGCCAGACCTATACGACGTATACATGGTTAATTAGTCTGGTAATATGCGACTGGACAAACAGGGTCAAAGCCAGCAGATTACAACCAATCAGATAACTACGGATGTGGTGCAAAAACTCCAAACGCAGCGCTCTGTTTTTGTACTGTTTTGTGCTGTAATATTCGTGAAGCAAACCACAAATTTAGTGGAAGGGACACTTCAAATGTAGTTAAGCGCAAGATTTTAAACAAGATAGTGCATCATGTTCAATAGGCTCACATCTAAGTCTATAACGCATTTACCACTGTTAGCATCTGTTATAAAACCCTTTCACACTACCTGAAAAACCTTCCGTAACCTGGGAAAAATCGGCCTATAGTGGCAGTGGGAACAGCTCCCTGACAGCTCAAGCGACCCACGTCAAAATCGCCTCAGCTCCGACCCGCAAGCTGTGGGAACACCAGACCTGGGTTGACCTGCTAAATTACTTTAGACAATTGAACGCAACGTCAACACGCAGCGCCAGTCGGTTCTGATCTAAGAAGGCGAAACAACTCTGTTTACATTCGATAAACATGGCACAGCACTGGTGAGAGGGGCTCTGACAGATAAAAGGGTGAAATAATAAATGGAATACAGACTACGCTCTGGCTCCCATCCATATTGCTCTCCATTTTTTACGTCCCTAATTTCCGTCACACTGTCGATCAACGCTCACCCAGCGTGATGCTGTCATCAAACACGCAGTGGTGGAGGACAGTGGCCACGCAGCTTTCCATTAGTGGGTTAGACCCGGCTTTCGATCAAATGGGAAAAGGGCCAAAAGCCAATTGATTAACCGGATTTGAAAAACCCAGGTTTTCAGCGAGAAATCGGCTTTAGTTTATTTAGTATTTTTTTAATACAACTGTTACAAGAAATTAAAATGAAATGATATGCTTTTTTATATAGCCTTTATCTGAAATAAAGATTTGCTCAAATAGAAAACATCTCCATTCTCAAATTTAACAAGACAGCTTTTTTTAACAAGACTTTTCCTATCTATACGAGTTGCCATTCAGATCCTAGATGGAGGCAGTGAGGAAGTGGGGGTGCTCCTGTTTTCTCGTCCAGATGGTCAACAGGAGGGGTCTAGCAGCTGTGTGCGAGTTTACACACCCGTGTGCAGGTTTTTAGTGCGCGAATATGTGAAAGGAAAAAAAGGCAGGGGACAGACTGCATCAAACACCTGTCCTCTGAGGACATGTCAACAGAAGACTGAGCCATGAGAAGCCATGTGAGCAACAAAGAACAGCAAGAAGGTGAGAAGCTCTGAGGCAAAGGATGAGAAAAGTAAGGAAGAATATGAAACATTTCTGTTTTACATCAAGTGGATCATTTCCAACATGCTGATATCCAGGTTGTTTATAGCCAGCCGTTTAGGTAGAGCTCCTCTGATTAGCTCAATTACATGAGGGTGCGACGACCGGCTGGATGGAGTCGGTTTATGCCTCCGATAGGGCTGCATTTACACCACACACACACTCATACAGATTTATAGATGCTCTCATGGCAGGAACGACAGCCCCCCCCTT
Organism: Cyprinodon variegatus; assembly: GCF_000732505.1. Taxonomy (NCBI): domain Eukaryota; kingdom Metazoa; phylum Chordata; class Actinopteri; order Cyprinodontiformes; family Cyprinodontidae; genus Cyprinodon; species Cyprinodon variegatus. Next base: position 491,971 of record NW_015150869.1, on the reverse strand, counting down.
TCATTTTCACTCTCTGCAGTCTTGCCTTAGAGCCGAAGGGGGAAGAGTGAGAGTGCAGAGACTACAGAACGGCAGACAGGCTGCTATGGTAACAGATCACTGTGGCAGCAAGGCCATGATGGCTTCTTGGCAGCGCCGGCCGAATCTCAGGCTACTGGCACACATCAGGGCGGAAGAGTGTGTGTTAAGGGCCAGTGTGGATGTTGGTGTATCTGTGAGGTGATCAGAGAAGATGCCGAGGTTTTCTGCGTGGAAGCGGCCTGCATGCAATCCAGATGTCATAGTGGAGCAGATCAACAGCTGGAAGAGAGCCTATCCCCAGAACCGGAGTCACAACACCCATGTCTTCAATCATATTTATGCATCCCATCCGAAAACTAAAAAATTGCAAAGATTTTACAATTGAAACTATTTTTTAGGCAAAAAATTCCTTTTGAATTGAACAACCAGAATAAATGATCCTGATTAAGAGTTATCCTAATTAAGAAAGCCTCAACTTCTGTTTAATTTGCAACACTGAAATCTTTCCTTAGAATTTTAGGTGCAAATATATTTTATAAACTAAGCCTTTTTGGGACAAATAATGGAAAGAAATATCATCTTGAATCAGTTTCCTTGATGCACATTATTGAGAATCTGCTCCCCTTCCATTATTATCATATTGGTATATATCTATAATGAAACACAAGCAGGATGTTGCTTAAATGATTCTTTTCCCCTCCTCCTGCCTGTCTTCTCTCACTCTCTGTCATTTTACTGCCTGCATATCTAGGTCACGCAGTAGTAGACTGCTGTGTTTTTCCTCTCGTTGCTGTGATTCTCTGAGTGTGTGCGCGCATTTATTTACACAGTCTAAACACACATCTCCTCTAGATCTGGAAGGAACAAAGTTCAAACCAGTGTGTGCACGCAAGATCCAAGTGAGAGCACAAGTACACAAACAAGCACACATGGTAAATGAGTAAGACAGAGATAATTTATGTCTTTCATAATGTGGAGGAGGAGGTGTACCATGTGTCCGTGCTACCACTGTCGATCTCATTTAGTCTAATCCAACCTGGTGTGAATAGTGTGGATGTTAGACTGCGAGGCACCTGAATATTACCAGAAAGTCCTGAATGTGTCACATGAGGGGAAGGGAGGGTCATTAGACGATAGCTTGTTTGCAAAAGCTATCGTCATCGGAAACCTCAGGGAGACATCACTCTGTATATCCATCAATAGTGCAAACACTAACAAAGAAATATAAAGCATCCACATGTCTGGAAAAAATCTGTGACCATATTTTGATTATTGATAACTAGATTAGCAAGGTGACTAATGGGAGTCTATGGAGAGCAAGGTTTCAATATTTGTTTTGAAGTCTTCTCTTGTTCAGCAATACATGGTTCTAAAAACTAATCTGTAGGATGGAGAAGTGCCAAATGTTTTTTAGTGGGTATTGCTGTTCTAAAGGTAATGTTTTACACATATACAGTCACAATGTTTATTATGCTTAAACACTTAATTATCTTAAGCAAACCAAAGGAAAAATTTTCTAAAATATATTTTTTTGCTACTTAGGGGATTTTCAAAACTTTTATTTATTTTTGTTACCTTGCTGACAGAGTACTGACTTCTTCCTCACTGAGTGGCATTAATTGAATACATACTAATCACATTATAGGATTATAGAAGTAAAATAAAATATTTTTTTTATATCAAGTAAGTAGAAATGACTTAGGAAATCTAAGCTTACCTAAAATGAATAAAGTTTTGTCTGGTTTAGGACCTGGTAACACTTCAACAAAAATGGAAACAATTCAGAAAAAAAAAAAAAATGTGTCAACAACAGGGCCCACGGCATCACTGAAGGTTTCCTTAAAGGACGATGTCCAAACACACTAGAGTCAAATTATCAGGTTATTAGCAGGACCATGGAGAACTTTTATGCACACTGAGGAGATAATTCAGCCATTAGATTAATGTCAGGAAGCAGAGACACATCTGAAATTAGGATGAAAACCAAACCTTGAAGTTGGAACCCTGGTGTAGTATGTTTGCCAGGCCTATTGGTGGCGTTGTCTTCCGAATATGCCCATTTAAATAAAAATGGACAATTTTTTTGGTTGAAAGAGCTATTAATAGGTGCGTTTTTATCAACTTTTCCTAAAGTAATTTTGAAATATGCATCAGAAAGTTTGATGGAAATGGCAAATGTCAAATGTGCTACAAAAGTTTTATGCTCCTTGAGGTGGTTTTTTGGTTTTTTTGAAAAAGGCTTATTGCACAAAACGGGCGATGGGAAAACCCTTTGAATCAGCTCTGATGTAGTGAACTTTTACCTCAAAAAGTTTCTGTTGTCGGTGTCTTCCCAGATATTCCTATTATGTGCGTAGACATGGCTGAAAGCAATGTCCCCATTACTAGGTGACATGTTAAAACAAGAACAACTTGCCCAATAGTAACATTCGTTACTGATCTGCAGTCAGTGCTAGTATGCAGCCTCTTCTTCCTGTTTATTAGAGCCCTGCATGATGACGTAATTTGGACGGCGTATGACGATGATTCCCTTTGCGATATCCAGTTAATTTGCTTTAAAACTAAATAGAAACACAAAATATTTGCATTTCCTTTCTTTTATTTTTGAACTTTTAAAAGTTTATTTAAAGGTATCGTCGAGGATTTTTGAGATGTTTTGAAAAGATCCGCCCTCTCAAATCTAAAGAAAAAATGCACATGCACTAGCCTGTACCCGATCCCGAGAGGAAACATCTATTAAATATGTGTGAGAGCATGCACAAGCCTATTTGTCCTTGTGCACGCTATGTTTTGCTGTTTGCATCACTCATACAAGCTTACTTTCCAAAAGAAGATTTGCAATTTTTCCACTATATCAAACTCATCACCGGTAAGTGAAAATGGGGACAAAAACGTAGGACGGCCTTATATAAACAAATCACCAGAATTATTGACAGTTAGGAGGACCACTTATTTTGATGATCCACTCAGAAAAAGATCATCCTCCACTATACCTTTAAGATTTGGATTTCAATTGGATGAAAACATGGATAATCATAGCTTATTTGATGTAATGATGCTATTTTTTTACCCAACCCTCTGCTGTGCATGGTCAGTCAGCTGGCTGAAAGAAGGCAACAACACTTCTCTCTTGCTTAGTAGAGTGTCATTTGCACACATATAGAATTCAACTTTGTAGAACAGAACAAAATTCAACTTTATTGTCATTACATTTTTAATTAAATGAAATGAAGCAATAAAATTAACTCTCTGCACTTATTAAATTAACTCCACTGCCCTTTAGATGCACTAGAAACATTCCTGGAATTGAAGCTATCAGAACTTGGCCTTTCAGTCTCTCTAAGGTAACTGTGTTTTGATGCTCCACCAACGTGCTCCTTTTTTTTAGAGATTTTTTTTTAAAGATAAACAGTAGCCTGCAAGGAGAGGGGATACCTGAGAGGGGGAGAGACATGCGGGAAAGGACCTGAGGTCAGATTCGAAGCCAGGTCGCCCGCTTCTAGGACTAAGACCTCCATACATGGGTCATGTGCACTAACCACTGCGCCACCAAAGCACGCCCCAACATGCTCCTTTAAGCAGCTGGCTACAGGCTGGCAAAGTGTGCTGACAATATTTTGTTTTAAAAGTGCAAGCTGGTACCGTGAAGGTTTTACTTGAAGTTATCCTGTATTAAAACATACTGTGCAACAATTTGAAAGAAACTATCCTTGGTGCTAAAACATTATTTGAAAGCACGAACCATCGCTAAATGCAGTTAATTTTTTTAAGATAAGAGTTTGTTTTTATATTCTACTTTTTTTTATGTCCTTCTCATTATGTCCTCTGGTCTCCTAAAAGGCTGGCTAATCTTCCAAAGTAAACCATCGCTTCCTCAGCAAGCCCCTTTTCTACTTCCAGGAACTGTCCTCTCACTTCATCTCCATCCATCCAGCTCTCCACCCCAGACCTAGGTAAAACATCATCTCATCTGTGCAGGGCAGGCAGACCCCTTATTACCCCAGCATGCAGGTATTGATCCACTACCCCAGTGTGTAAGTGTTATTTTAAGATGCTCAGACCTGTAATCAGCATGTTAATGATAGTCATCGCCAGAGTAAGTGGCTCTGTGTGGTTATTCCTGGCCTGTGGAGACCAGCGAGAGGCCTGCAGCCTGAACAAACAAACCCATGCAGGTTTGGAGGCTTGGAGGGCCAGAACTCTAATGAAGGTGAGAGCTGCAGAGCGGTTCCCTGGGTCAACCCCCCCAACAAGAGGCAGACTTCCTGTTATCTCAGGGCAAGTGGAGTTCATGGGAGTCTTTGTGTGCACAAATCATGCAAGTATAAGAAGTCTGGGTCCGTATCCCAGTAAAGGTGATGTAATCCCCCGAGTCATGCATGTCAGTCGACACAAACATAAGTGTTTGTGCAGGATGGACTTCACTCAGTCCGGACAAATGGCTTCAGCATCGGCTCCAAACGTGGCAATTTCACTTTCTTATCAACAGGAGGTAAACAAACTGTGGCGTCTCTGTGCACACACACCAACACACACTATTATGCCACACAACCAAACAAATGGAGCAGATACAATTCATCTCAATATATTACAGGTGCTGCTGGCCCAAAGCATCCTTCCCAAACACTCACACACACAGCTGTGCCAGCGTGGATAAGCCCTATTTGGCAGAACTGAGGAAGATGCATTTCAGAGGTAAATGACATCATTACCATATAAATGACTTCAAGCAAAATACAGCTGCTAATGTGAAACACACACACACACACATATATATATATATATATATATATATATATATATATATATATATATATATATATATATATATATATATATTTATGTTTGTCACACATGTCTTTATTGGATCAGACTGCCAGACAGGGAGGCCTAACCTTAATGCATGGTTTTACTGTACAGCTTCTTAACTGTACTCTGATTGGGCTAAAGCGAGCTGGCTGAAAACAACAGACAACAGAACAAACACAAAAACACAGTGACAGGAGGTGAAAGCCCCAATTTGATAACACTTCAAGGAATAAGTGTTGTCTTCTCTACTGCTCACTGATGAGGAAAGATGTGTATTTATGCATGAGAGGGCTGTGAAAATACATCCACCTACTCAGGGTGAAGCGTTCACACCTTGAGCTGCCCAGAATGGGCCTTATTATTCTATTAATGACCACTTCTCGTCATCTGCCTTACAGCTGCCGTTTCCGTGTGGAGAGATTATTCCTGAACACCAACACTATGCCAGAGACATGTTGTGATTACATATTTATTGGTGCTGAATATGTGTCGGAAGGATAACTCAAATGATTAAGATTTCATAAAACCGTAACATAGTGCCTGGTAAAAAGAACAAACCTGAAGTCCTTTTTATTGAGACTTCGGTAGGTGGACAAACACTAAATCAATAAAAAGGACATTTCTTTTTTCTTTTTTTCTTTTTTTTTACAAATAAAACAATGAACTGCCTGGCATCATCAACCTTCAGTCTGCCTGAGTCAATATATTAATGGTCTTATATCTTTTTTAAGCCAAAGTCAACAAAAGATATATATATTAGGGGTACAATAGTTCACAAAATCCACGGTTCGGTTCGATTCACGGTTTCTGGTCACGGTTTTCGGTTCGGTTCGATTCGGTATATGTTGATTGTTACACCGAAATCCCATAAAAATTTAAGAAATTAATGAAAAAATCCCCCAAAAAATAATGGATTGTAATTATTTTAAATGATCCGCGGAAACCCTGGATCATTTCCGTATGTTTTGCTGCTTTGAATTTAATCTTCTCGCGCTGTTCTCTACGATCTCCAAGGGACTCAGAGCAGAGCGGACGGGAGCCACAGTGGGGGCTGTAGGCTTTGCTTTGAGCAGTCGGTCTGGAGCGCAGCGGGGGTTGCTGACAGAGTATGAGGGATTTCGGGGTTAGCATGACAAGTTGGTCATGTTGCTGTTAGCATAAACAAAACGTGTTGCACAATGCTTGCACACTGTTGCACTTTTATCCACAACTTTCTTTCCGCCGTCATCGTAGGTCACTCTAAATGCAAAGTGGTCCCATACAGCAGACCTATAAAGTGCTGCTGGCGCGTCTTCCAACTCCTGTTCTTTCCCACTCGCCATTCCGACACAATTTTCCACAACAACTGATTTTTTCCCTGCTACACCCGGCTAAGCTGCTTCGCTTCTTCTTCTTCTTGTTTACTACTGGTGGTTGGCTTTGGTCGCAGTACCGCCACCTTCTGCTCTGGAGTGTAAACGCTTCGCCTATGAGAAAAAGGAGCAGCGCATGAACCGAACGAAACACACGCGAATCAAACCGAGACAGTCTAACCGAATGGTTCGGACGGTTTTCATAAATCGTCCCATCCCTAATATATATATATATGATGAAATACTGCCTTTGGCAAAAATGAGTATTAATTTCTTGTGAATTATTAATGCTTTGGTAGAGATGCACTAGATATCTGCATTATACCAACCGCATATACTGCTATCCGTAGATGCAATGCTACTAAAAGGACTGGATACTAGCGGCCAGTTTGCCCACAATATGCCAGCCCAGTAAGCAATAGTAATCAGAGGTGGGTAAAGTACCCACAACTTGGACGGAAGTAAAAGTAGCACTATAATATTTTTTGCACTTACCTAAAAGTACAAAGTAGTTAACCAAAAAATGAGTCAAATAAGAGTATTTGTTGGATCACCACATCTTATTTAATGTTCGAAAATGATGCATTCTCATATTTTAAAGACTAAAAGACATAAAAAACACAAATAAAAGATACGATAAAAAAACAGTCCCTATATATATGTGTGTGTATATCTATCTATCAGCTCTGCCCTCTTCCATGTTCCTGCTGAATAACAGTGTCTCCCGTTGGAACAACCGAGATGATGTGCAGAGTGGTTCTTCCAACACACAAAGTGCCTAGTTTACAGTCTTTTACCAACCAGATCACTGTATCTTAATGCTCTTTGTGTTTCATAAAATTACGTTGCAATGCTTACAGTTTTCAGATTTTGGTGGGAACAAGACTTTGAAATTGTCAAAGCTTGTTTTATAAACTAACATTAATAACTCCCTTAAAAACTTTATATTAATTCATTTCCTTTCAAAGCACAATAAAATATGGAAAGATTTGAGGTGACTAAATGGCTGGCAAGACAGAGAGGACGGTATGTTTCAAGCATGGTTAAAGACCTGAACTTTTAATATCAGATCATCTGGATCTGCTCTGTTTCACTAGATCTATGCTGTGTGTTTGTGTGCGAATAAGGGGGGGGATTCTGTTTGTGACAGTGGAGTTGGGGCTGAGGGGTTTACTGCTACAGTACACCCAGGTGGGAGCGTTGCTCCATCGTTGTAGACAGGCAGTGTGCAGCGATCACATAAATCTCGTGCTTGAGACACTCTTTCAAGCGCCAAAGACAAGAGGTGGCAGGTAGGCGATGCTGACTGCTACAAAGCTGTGATGGCCATTATTGTCCTCAAGATGAGGGTGGCTTTTATCTGCTCTCTGAGCTTTAAAAAAAAAAGGGGGAGGGGGATTAAGGGGAGAGAGAGGGAGCATACAGCCTGCAGGTCGCTTCTCAACATCTCAATGACTGCATCGTCCTTCCTCCTCCCTCCTTAGGAGGATCTGCCTCTTTCTCCTCCTCCTCACTTCTCCTGCCTCCAGGCCATAAACCTCCGTAAGTCACGCACACGCTATGAACCCCTGCACACACACACACACACACACACACACACACACACACATATTCTCCACCAACACAGTTGAGCACCTCTGATGGGCTTTGTCTGAGGGAGCTTGTTCTGGGGAAGCTTCCATGCACAAACTGAAGCACCATGTGTCTGTCTGCACATGCCTGACTGTTCTCTGCTGAACATCCTGACTTATTCATGAGAGCGGGCTTTCAGGACTCTCCTTTCCCGCTCGTCCCTCTGCAGCATCTGAGCTCGCCACGTCAAAAGAGCTGCAGATGTTCTGATGCCAGCAAATGACAGGGGAAGTTATCAATTCTTTTAGCTTCTATTAGGAGGAACGCACCAAGCAGACATCCCTGGAGACGTGTCATCAACGCCTCTTATTGTTTACCGGCTTACACCCGCTGCTCTCCTCCTCCTCCCACCTCGCCTAACCCTCCTCTCTCCTGATCAAATGTACCATTTCTCTCCTCCTTTCCTGAGTCCTCACTCATTCCGGCTTTGACAGGGACCTGCTGCATTGTTATACCCAAAATTTGATGGGGCTTTTTTTTTCTTTTTTCGCTTGATCTCCTCTAACAGTTCTTTCTGATGGAGACCTGTCTTCTGCTTCTTGTCCTCTTCATACTACTTTTTCATATCTCCTTATTTCCTGGCTTGTCCCGACTGTCCCTTCCTGCAATTTTAATCTACTAATACTTTTATTCCAAAATCTTTCTTTATTTTCACCCACACAGGTTTCCTTATTTTTGTGCTGCTGTGCGATGTTGAAAGTGCCAGCCTGCCTCAGCATTTATCCCCTGCTCAGTCGCAATGATTATGACCCGCCCACAGTCAGCTAAATAAGCCAATGAGTGGAGGGACTGCAGCTTCCTTATTTTGAAATGCAGGTGGTTTAAAGAGCCACCGGATATTTACAGAAGAACATGAAAACAGGCTGAAAGGACACTGAGAAAAAGGGAAAACGGACAGGACCAAAAATCTATTGCTCTAAAGAAATGAGAATGGGTGAAATAGACTTATTGCTAAAGCCAACTGTCTGGTCAGTTAAACGTAGAATTAGCAGAAAATTTAAGAGAGGTAAAGTCTAGTCTTTAGTTTCGCAATTCTGACAGCTGAGATGTTCATAACCCCCCCCCCAATCAAAAAATAAATCAATTAAATTTTCAGTTTCAGTCCAAATTTACATTCAGCTGCATTAATCAACACTATAAATGGGAATAAACTGAGGTGAGAGGACAAACAAAAATAGGTCCCAAGGTAAAGAACTGAACCCCAAACCACTACATCTAATGCTAAAGCATTTGGTGCCCCTTTTTTGCCCTACTTAGATTTAATAGGTTTTCATTTATATAGGTTTACAAATTGCTGGAATCACCCTATGTGAAAACAGATTACCTTTAATAATTGGAGTCCTTTAGAGGTAATCTTGTTTTTTTCAGGTTCCCCTTCAAATTAGAAGTAACAAACTGATGGCCTGAAATCCTCCTCCAGGATTTTGCAGGTACAGAACAGGGCTGTGCCTAAAATCTAAATGAACCACACCAGCCTCCATTATTTGCTTTAAGGTGCGATGCAGAAAGATTTAACCAACATTGGAACATAACGTAATACTTTTTTCAAAATTGTGATTGCAATTATATTTAGATTCTTCATCTACAACCAAATTCACTTTTGGTTCTAAGGTGAAATTGTGACAAGCACTTCAAGTCCATTAATGCAGGACCTTACTGTTGCATGCAGCTTGCTGTGGATCTGCATGCTGTAACTTTCTTACTTTCTAAGAGGCAGAAAACACAATTGGAGCAAATTACTGCCACCTTAAGGACTGGAGGATGAATGTTTGTGTTTAACGCTGGTTAAATGTAACATGAGCAAAAATCCAGAGCCTCTGCACATTTTTTAGGAATTGGAAATTACATTAATTAAAACTGAGTTTATATTGCAAATGCAATTAATTTTCCATCTCTAGCATACAGCTTGCTCCTAGCTTATTTCATGTAGTTAAACTGGTTCTATTGAAGAGACTTTTCCTCTTATAATCTGTCAGTCTCCAGGCCTGTGTGTGGTTAATGAAATTAATCCCAACTTCAAAGGAAATTGGCTTAATCACAGTTAAATAATGTTGAGGGGTGACTATAATTTCACAGAAGAGGTTGGTTAAGATGACTTTTTTTTATGAATAAATGGGTCGTTTAAAAACCGCTCTTGGATAACTTTTAAGTAATCTGTCTTAACATTTAATAAAATCTGAACCAAACTGATATTCTAAAGAGACTCCTTTCTCAGTCTAACACACTGGAATGTCACCTGCCCTCCTCATATAAATAATTACAGACTGATTGTTTTTAATGGAGCAGGCACGGCAATTTGTCCATCCCTTCAACATGAATATACATTCAATTAAACAATAATTCCAAACATCCAGTTTAAAGCAGACGCTCACTGCTGGTGACGTTGATGCAACAACCCTGCTTGGATGACAAAATGTCATTAGGTGTGCAATCTTTTAGCCGTCAACTAGCCTAGTCAGCAGGCGGTCGGCCTCAAGTCGAGACAGGAGAATCTTTGACCTTGAATGAGTTTGGAGTCAACAGTCGACTGCACAAATAAGACACTAATTATCAGAGAGAGCGCACGCACGCTTGCACCAGTGTGGAAGAGAAGGTGCACAAAAAAAAAAAAAAACTGCTTTATGAATGTCTACGAAGACGCACGGACTCCCATTCGCAGCGCTCTATTGTCCCCCTGACAAAGATGGGATTGCTTCCCCCGCTAAAAGTGGCCCTCCCTGGGGTAGGCCCTGATTCTGCCCCCGCCCCTCATACTCAACGTAATAGCACACACACAAACAAACACATCCCCCCCATCCCCCCATGCTTCGACGGCCAATTTTGAAGAGTTGCAAACAGGCAAGCAGACAGAAGTGGGGGAGGCTGGGGGCAAAAAGAGTCCCTCAATGATAACAAGGGCATTATAAGCCAATTATGAGAGCCGCCTGGGTGACTGATAGACAGGGTGGAGAGAGCGTGACACGGTGAGCCGTCTGATGTGGAGAAGGTGTGTGTGTGTGTGTGTGTGTGTGGCTTTGCATCAAACTGTATTCCTTCTCATGTAGCTAAAGCTTTGGGCTAAAGGGCTCTAATATGTGCTCATAAAGAGAGACTAACACACGCAGGGCAAACATCCACATGATCCCCTCCCTTGAGGTCCACCTCCTACACGCGAAGGCATTCAAAAGATCTCTTTGTCTCCGTTTCGTGCCAGAGAAATGAGGGGGGGTTGAGAAGAGGAGAAAAAGAGCAGTAAAAGGGTTTGCATGGAAGCAAGGAGGAAACAGGGGGGACATGAAGGAGGAGGGGAGGGGAGATGGGCAGAAAACATGGACAAGGAGAGGTGGGAGGAACGGGAGGGGGAAGGAGAGCAGGGAGTGAGGCGAAGGGATGGGAGCGCGTTAGAGACAGTCGGGCTCCGGAGCTGCTCTGAACTCGTTTGATCCAGCTCGTCTCGCCAGGCGTTCCTCGAGATACATTCCTGTGGCTGGCTGGGCGCAGAGCGAGAGAGGCGCAGAGACCAGCAGAGATTGGGAAACAGACAGGGAGAAGCGCAGAGGTAATTTGCAGGAAATAAAGCTCGAGAGACGGAGATTAACTAGAGCAAATTAAAACACAAGTGGGGAGATCCACCTCAAGAGAGTGGGAGGCAACTCTCCAGTAAAAAGAGTCCCTAAAGTTCAACCCACCCACTTTCACTCTGTGCCGTCTTGCCACCAAAAAAAGTCTACTGTTCATAAACTGAGCAGCGAGGCAACCCCTGGCAAACTGGACAGTTTTCCAACATTCAAAAATGTAGAAAATCACAGAGAGCACATCTTATTAGCGACAACCAGGGAGGGGGCAATGGAAGGATGCACAGAATGAGGGCAGAAAAATGGACACCGCAAAAGAAATGGAAACCTAGGGAGGAAAGATTTATAACCCCTGTCAACAATAAAAGGAGACAGAAAGAGAAGATTTCACTTGCTTGCGTGAAAGTAGAGCCAGCTTTTCAACTGCAAGAGCAGTGTCAGATTTTATACCTAAATGGCAAATATTGGCCTTTTCCAAAACATTTATGACCACTTTTACCTGCGACGCTAACTAAGCCAAGTGCTTTCCAAAAGCAAAAACCACCTCTTCAACCTGTTTGCATTTCTCACTTTACAACCAGAAACTTTATTACATTTTATTGGGACTTTATGCAACAGCCCACAAAGTAGTGTATAATTGGGACGAGGAATGAAAATTATATACTGTATTTCAACATTTTATACTGAAAAAAAAAACATGGCGCACCACCATGTTGAGCCTGCTGAGTCAGCACTTTGTAGAACCAGCTTTCACACTTTTTTTACATTTTAAGGCTCTTTTTTTCTTGCCAAATGTTCTCAGCGACAGAAAAGCTTTAGCTCATTGAAATTATATGGAAAGACGTTGTCAACAGCAAATTCCCAGTCCATCCGCATGTTCTGAAATATGATGGGACTGTTCTAGCGCAAAAAAATCCTGTTATCTAAACCCCTCTACAGTAGTTTCCGTATTAACTGTGCGTCTACACTGCTACTTGGGTCCAGGGATTGTTAAAAATGAAAATTTGGTCTGTTTTGGTTTCAGAGAACTGTTTAAACCAAACATCATTATCATGCAGTTGTGACTCTTTGTTTGGAAGGCAGTACTGATCCTGCATTGTTTTGATCAAGAAAGGGAAAAAAGCACAAAGAAAAAAGTCTGTCTCATTGAGTTTCTGTTGCTACTTTTGCAGCAAGTTTTGGCAATGTTACTAAAAAGAGTAACTAGTTATAGCTACTAATACTTTATTAAAAAATATGAACTAGTTCCTCGGCAGAGTAAATATATTTACTTTTTATAATATAAAATTTGAAATAACTTGGACAATTTTCCAGTCATCTGCACTTGAAATACACCTGGAATTCCAATTATGAAACATAAGATGATTGATATTAATTAATGAATTTAAATAATTAAAAGTAACACTCATCTGAAAACATTGTATACCAATTTGCACCATTTTTGAATGTGTGGTTGGAAAAGAGATTTGCAACACATGTAGGTGTGATTTCTTTGTTGTCTAATGAAAGAAAAAAAAAAGGAAATTAAATATTCAAGAACTTTATATTTTTGGACGTTGAGAGGCTTCAACTGGCCATATAATTGGTATGAGGGTTTTAAAATAATGCTTTTCAAGCAGTTTAACTCTTAAAGCTTTTCTTTAGAAATGCAGTCATTGAATCACCTACATTAGGGCTCCTCAGCAAATCAGCGTTACACATGTATATTTCAGCTCCCTGCTCCACCCTGCAGTAAAAAACTCTCCCCACAGCAGAGACTGAACTTATATTATCTATCTATCTAT
>NW_015150869.1:469946-478409 GCF_000732505.1 Cyprinodon variegatus | reverse complement strand
CATTTAGAGTGGCCTACGATGACGGCGGAAAGAAAGTTGTGGATAAAAGTGCAACACGTTTTGTTTATGCTAACAGCAACATGTCATGCTAACCCCGAAATCCCTCATACTCCGTCAGCAACCCCCGTTCCGCCCCGCTGCGCTCCAGACCGGCTGCTCAAAGCAAAGCCTGCAGCCCCCACTGTGGCTTCGTCCGCTCCCCTCTGAGTCCCTTGGAGATGGTAGAGAGCATGCGCCAGATGATTAAATTCAAAGCAGCAAAACATACCGAAATGGTATTTCTGCGGATCATTTAAAATAATTACAATCCATTATTTTTTGGGGGATTTTTTCATTAATTTCATAAATTTTTATGGGATTTCGGTGTAACAATCAACATGCATCGAATCGAACTGAAAACCGTGACCAGAAACCGTGAATCGAACCGAACCGTGGATTTTGTGAACCGTTCCACCCCTAATATAAATAAAAGTAATGGTACCTTAGCAGGCCTTTGCTAAACCTGATGGTATGCTAAAGTATTAGCCTTCTTGGAGCTAAATGCTGCAGGACAGTCACTCTGGAAGACTGAAGCTTGAAACCCCTGCCCTAGAACATCACGGACGGTAATATTAAGGCGATGTCAGGTGTTTTATGCCATTGGGTATTACATGTAGGTGAGTTTTCTTCACACCTGACCAAAACAGCTTCCAAAGATTTGTGTCGCATCCCAAATGTCTTATGGTTAATTGGACATATTCTGGCTTTCTTCTTGTCACTCTTTCATAAAGGCAAGTTTTGTGAGGTGCACAACAAATCTTGATCTGTGTAGCTTCCCCAAAGTCACCATGGTCCTCTTTAGCTGCCTCTCTAATGATTCATCCTTATCCAGACCATTGGTGTAGATCAGGCTTCCCCAAAGTCGGTCCTCGAGGACCGCTGTCCTGCAGGTTTAAGAGGTTTCCCTGCTTCAGCACAGCTGATTTACATTAATAGCTGATTAACAGGCTTTTGCTTAACTGCAATCATCAGAATCAGGTGTGCTAAAGCAGAGAAACCTCTAACACCTACAGGACAGTGGCCCTCGAGGACCGACTTTGGAGATGCCTGGTGTAGATGGACAGCCATGTCTTGGTAGGTTTTGCAGATGGGCACGCCCTTCCTAGAAGAAAGAGAACTGACTGACCAGTCCCCTGAAATGTTGTGATATTGGCTTATAACTAAACTATGCATTAAACAATGGGAACAATATATCTATAACCAATGGCAGTCCCAGATGTTCCCTTCAGATGTTCATTAATGTTCTCTAGCAGAACAATGAGGTGTTCACTCAAGGTAGGTTTGTTCTCACACAGATGCTTCAATATGATTGCTTCAAAAGGCAACTCATTTAATTTTATTCAGGAGAGTTAGAGTAAAGTGAGAAACAAATCAAACTACTGCACACAATCTCAAGATTTTTATTTTAAAACCCTGAGGTCTTTTCGCGTCTATTCACAGGTATGTATTACTTAGTTTTGATCAACCACATAAAATCTTGCGAAGACACAATGAGGTTTGTGGTTGTAACATCAAAAAACGTGAATCAACATCAAAGGGCTGTGAATACTTTTTTAAGCCATTGTTACTTATATCTTCACTTCCAGGCAAGTTCAAAGTGGTTAAAAAATAAAAAAAAAAACGGCTAAGATCAGATCAGATATGCTGCAAACAGGCTGGTGAAACGGTGAGGCAAGCCCCAACTGTCTGCGATCATTGTTCATTGCCGAGGAGCATTTGTGTGCTTTGAAGAGGAGATGAGAGGTGACGGCAGGCTTTGATCAGACAGCCTGACATGCCGGTGACCAAACAGAGCGGCAGCTGTCTCAGACAAACACTTACAGCTCCCCACCTGCAGCTTCATGTTCCAATGATGGAACAAACCATACAGCCATGTAGCATTCGAATCCTGAACACCCCCACACTTTTAACATGTTAACAATAAGCTTCATGTGTTAGAAAACAAATTCATCCTTCACCGCATATTTAGTCCTTGTTTGCTCTGCTCCATCAGACTCTGTATTCTGGGCCATGGCTATATGTAAGCAAATAAGCTTAAACCCAGAGTTGGCATAGATAGTAATCTAATAAAACTACCAGAAGGAACACTATGTAAAACTTAAAATAACTTTGATATATAACTTATGGTTTTTTTTATTATTATTTATTTGCCATTTGTTATTAAACACTATTTGAATCAACTTAAAAATCTACTGTCACATGAAGAGTACGTCAATTTTGGATTTTAGGACAATTTGGCAGCAACATAACACATCAGAGTGCTTTATGGATATTGCCAGAGTAGGCTAAAGTCAACAGGTTTCAAGATTAAAGCTCTTAATTTCAAGGCAAGTTGCTACAATATCTAGAAAGTCTGTTACATATGTACCATAAGCATGATAAAGGCATTATAATGGCTCCTGCAGAACTTGTGAATCACCCATAATGGTTGCAGAAAATGATGGGCAAACTTACAAACTCATATGAACTAATCCATCCTGTAAATTTAAAAGGGAGTTTTTCCTTTACACTGTCGCTACAAGCATGCTTAGTGTGAGGGATTGTATTTGAGTCAATGAGTCGCTACAATCAACTGGTTTTCCTTAGATAGAAAACTTTGAATCAATTTGACTGTATGATCTGGTAAACTGTAAATGCCTTGAGATGACGTGTGTTGTGAATTTGGCGCTATATAAATAAACTGAATTGAATTGAATTAAATGAAACCATGTATGCTACAGTACAAGATAGGATCCTATAGTACAAAAGCCATCATTTCTGTTTCCAGAAATAGATAAATGGATAAAAGTCCCTTTTCTCATAACTTAATACAACCAAAATATTTCTTAAACCCTTCCAATGTCTGTCAAGAGTCATCTCAATGTCAATGTGTAGCATCAGCCAATCAGATCTTGTCCCTCTTCTGTCACTGACCCAATCCCACATTGTACAGAATTAGCGGATTTTTATGTTGAGTGCACTTACAAAGAAGCCTGTCCACAGAGGGAGTGGAAATAAGGTCCTATTTCCTTAGATTGTGTTTTTATTGGAAGTGTTCCATATTTAAGGGGGGAAGTATCAATAGATATAAGGTATGTTGCATATTTTACAAAGTCTACAAAAGAATCAGAGGGATTTTCCTTTGCAAAGGATTCCTGATGAAACTAAAGTTGTCAGCAGATGGTGGCAACAATCAAACAGTTGGATTTATTTCAGCTTTACTTTAATGTAAAAATCAGCCAGTAGAACTGATAAAGGGTGAATTCTCCGCAGCAGGAACACCTGAACGTTGGATCCCAGTCTTATTCATAAGCCTCAAGAAGTTGCCAATGAAATGATAAAGATCCTTGCCTTCTACATGTCACTGCTTCAGTAATGTAACTGCCCCCCCACAGATTGAATCCCTGCAGGCTGATCTCAGCCACACATTTTACAAATCTGCAGAAAATGAAGTCTTATCTGTTGTCATTCCCCCACAATTCTTCTTCTCCTCTTTTGTCTCCCACTCACTCGCTGCCTCTCTTGTTCTCATGTGGTGACAGGTCAAAGAATGGTCATCGATTGTATTTTCCTGAGTGTATGTCTGCTTTTCAGTGTGAGAGCGGGTAAAGAAGGTCTAATTGCAGGGATAAAGGAAAGAAGACAGAGATGGGTCAATTACAGCAGGAAATGGAGATAGAGTGTATGCACATGTATGGAGGTGGGGGATGCTTCACCCCTGGCTAAATAACTTCTGACAGGAATGCCTTTTTACGCACCTATAAAACTGAAGTGCTTGAGCTGGTCAAAATCTCCCTCAACAAACAACCTAACAAATTCACTAATACAAGTTTTTATTTTTAAACATGTTTCTTGGTTTGTATTTTGTTGCAGCTTCAGAAGCAGGTGAAGTGATGTTGCAGCACAAACATCCATGTGTGGAATAGGTACCCAGACTGGGTTGATTCAGGACCTTCTTAGCTAACTGCTCACTTAATGGAGCTTAAGACCTGCAAAAGCAGAGTGAGGAAACATGTTACAGTATGACACTCTGAGCTGAGAGTCCAGTGAACCAAATTATCTGAACATCCACCTGGCACAGTTAACACATAGTTAAATACATATGTAAAATAAATAACCCAGAAATTCAAGATTAACAACAGTAAACAACTTGTGTATGGAGGATACCAGGGCAATTTAGTACTGTATCCAAATACAGCGTTTGACTATTGATGTTTTTCAGAGTATCAATACTTTTGCCAACCCTATTATAGAAGGTCACAATTTAAAGACCAGATAAGAGCATTACTTGTACCTTTTTTCCAATCCATTTTGATATCCAGTCAGATACCAATCTGATTCAACTGCTGAATGGATGAACCATACATCTTGCCATGTGAGTGAAATGCTAAATGGGAAATGGCCTGTATTTATATAGTGCTTTTTCAAGTCAGAGGACTTGAGGACACCACATTCAGTCTTTTACCCATTCAAATAAACAATGATGGTGGCAAACTATATTGTAGCTCCAGCTGCCCTATGGCTCAGTGACAGAAACCAGGCTGCCATGCACTGGCGCCACCAGGCCCTCTGACCACTATCAGTAGGTAATCCGGGTGAAGTGTCTTGCCCAAGGACACAACGACACTGAGCCGGGGCTTGAACTGACAACCCTCCGGTTGCAGGGCAAACTGTGAAGGCTTTAGCCTTGAGATAAACATTGTTTGAATGGTAACAAATTAACACAGATATATGTTTACTTTATATTATAAGCAGCAAAACAAAAAAAAAGTACAGTGGAAATAACAGTTCTGTTTTAAATGCATTAGATTGGATCTCCAATAGCCGATATCAAATCATTGATTTCAGATCCAGATATCAGATCAGGCATCTCTACCTCAACGGAAAAAAAACCTCTATTTTGGTACAATTAAGGTATTTATCTTCTTTCTTCTTGCAGGTGTTTACTTTCTGTAGTTTTGCCTATAAAGTCCTCCACAGATGGTATAACTTTGGTTTCCAGCTTTTTACATTCGACCAATCTGTTTTTGTTCAAGGTGGACACGATCCAGAGAAAGTCAGTAGCTATGAAACAGATGACGGATATGGGAAGACCACTACTGCATTACAACATTGGAAGGAGGCCTACATTTTGTCTGGGAATCCAAACATACATCTCAGCTTGTGTACCATGTTGCATTTTTACACACAGATGGACACTGCATTCTTAGAGCAACGCGTACGCACAAGTGTGTCTGTGGAGCGGTGTCTTTAGTAGACTTGTTGTAATCCTCTTAGCGTATGCTGCTTGAAGCTCAGAGCCCATTATGTAACTGCTCTAATCCAGCGTGGCATCAAGAAACACAGCAAAAGACCAAACTAGTTCCTTCTTATACTTACACACACAGTCACACACCTGCTTCAGGAGAGCCGCGCTCACCAACACCAAATGTTAAACTCAGGGGTCAGGATGAAGCACTTGAACAAAAACAAGCCTTATCTCTCTGTGTTTTAAGTAGAAAGTTTGTAACATAGAAGAACTTAACAGTTTTTATCTTTTGCTATTCTGGACAGAAGCTGCACACCTGATGGCTCTCTTCTTGGCTTCAATATCCAACCTAAACACTAAACTGAATTTAAGAAGAAGAAAAAAGAAAGAGAAAAATCTCCCCACAAGCTCTCCACTCGGTTGCCAGGGCAACAGTGGCCATCTTGTTGGCCCCGTCAGTCCTGGGTACACATCAGAGGCCAGCCATAAATGTGAAATGACATTCAGAGGTGGTGGGGAGGGAGGAGTGAGGCAGAGAGTGAGAGGAAGAGCAGGAAGGAAAACAGAAGGACAGATACAGAGACCGACAAAGACACACAAGTTCACACGTTGTCTCGCCTTGTTTAAAGTAAATAACAAGGAGGAGTGGCCATCTTGGCTAAACCTCGTCTCTAACTGTTTTCATCATTGAGCAATCATGGCACAAAGTAAATACAGTACTTAGGCATTGTCCATCTGTTATCCCCTTAACTCTGCAGCATATCTTTCTTAAATATTTCCCGGACGATTAAAGTCTCCCTAAAATATAAAATGTAAAAAATAAATAAATAAAAAAACAATATAAGATTAGGAAATCAGATAGAGTAGAAAGTCTTAAAGGTGTTAAAGAAAAAATATAAACAACAACAGCAAACACATTTTTAAAACAATAATTAGATTAATGCATATATTTATTTTGAACTAAACCGTTTTGGGGGTTCCAAAGGTCCAATTCAATTCCGTTTATTTATACGGCACCAATTCACAACACATGTCATTATAAGGCACTTTTCAGAGACAAGTCAACCAGATCATACAGTCAGATTGGTTCAAAGTTCCATCTGATTGCATCAACTCATTGACTCAAAAGCGTTCTCTCAATCCCTCCCTCCAACAAGCCCCAGGTAATATACACATTCACACATTTGATGGGAACACTAAAGGAAATACAATACAGTGAAGGGAAAATCTATTTTCAGCAGCATTAGCTTTCAGTGGTTGTTATATGTAGGACTTATTTTATAGTTACTGTTACTCTAGTTAAGAACTTATACCACTTTCACACTGGCCGAAAAACACGTTTAAACCCAGGAACCATTTGGGTTTTACTGACGTGAGTCTACCCGGGTCAAACGACTCGGCAAGCGCCCCGCGTTAAAGTCAACTCGGCACTAAGCGGCATGAAGTGGGAACACCAGAGCCGGGTTGACCTGCTAAATTACATATCATTGAGTGCAACATACAGATGTCAACACACAGTGCCAGTCACATCTGATCTAACAAGCTGAAACAACTCTGTTTACATTCGATAAACATGGAGCAGTTTTTGCTAATGGGAAGGGAGTCAACTGCTAATTGTTAGCGAGTCTACCCATGTTTGAAAACCATGGGTAGACCCAGTATTTTCAGTGGGAAAGAGGCTTAAAGGCTGATTTATACTTAGAAACTAAGTCGTCTGCGTAGGTGTCGCAGTGAGACCCCGCCCCCTCCACAGACACCCTACTGCACCTGTGTTTTGTCTTCCATAAATACAGAATATTCTGCATACATCCCATAAATTACCACCCTACCACTCTAGTTTTAGTCATCCTGCCAAAGGGTGTTGTCTAAGAAGTCTTGTGGTTCGTTCGGATCTGAATATCTAAATCATGCTGGTGTGATGTCTTCAGAGAGAAGAAGCTTTCAACAGACAACCCTTCCAACAAAGCCTTACGTTGAGGGTGTTTTCCAACTGTTCTGCCATGAACATTAACATCTAACATGCCTGCTCACACCTATAGAGTCTGAGTTCAGTACATAGACATTTTTTTTCCCTCAGTATAAAACAATGGACTCAAGCTTGTATGGCTATTGCCTTAAAACAGTTTTCAAATTGATAGACTGCACCAGTTTTATTCCCTGAGGTCTTTCCTTCCTTGTTTTCTGTTAATACATGCCTGTATGCTCCAAAACAGCAAACACCAAATCTCCTTTGTTCCATAGGAGGTGATCAAATGCCTTTTATTAGCAGGACCGGGCAGATTTGGACATTTTTTTCTGCTGTGATTGAAAATAATAAGCTTCTCCTCTTTGGGAATAAATAATGTATAAAATAACATATAAAAAATCCTCATGAGTATTTCCTGACCAGCCTATCAGCCACTGTTCTGTGCATCAGAGAACACTTGTCGTAAGGCACTTCCAGTTAGGAGCGAAGAAATGGACTTTTGAGATCAACCCTTGTTTTCAGTGGAGCTGCAGGTAACCTTGTTGTTAACTAACACAGCTGGAGGAATGGCTGCAGCATAAGTGCAGAGACGTTCAAACCGCCTTCAAGAAATGCCCAACTCTACTCTCCTTGGTGCCACAATGTGTTGTCACATTTTTGAAAGGTGTTTTAGCATGTGGAGCTGCTGCAAAGCATACACATACTCTGCTCACAAATGGGTTTATTTTCTGTTTGTCTTTTTTTCTATGTTCCCTTTCTGCCACCCTTCACTGTGATGATGATGCACTCTCTCAGTAAAAAAAACTAAGAAAAAGTACCTTATAGCCATTCTCTTCCTGACACTGTCAGATGTGATCTTTAAAAGCAGAACCAGAAACTAATGCAGTAGGAAAGAATATTGATAGATATACACATTTCTGCACATTATATATTTAAATAAAGAAGACCTCCCCACAGTCTACTTTATATATTTACATTTCAACATATAAAAGATGAAAATTCACTATGGATTTCTGGCAAATATTTCCACCCTGTGCAGGATTTAAATACTGTGGAATTCCAACATACTGACAGAGGTAGGCTGGATGGAGGAGACATAGGACAGCAGAAACGTTGGACACAAGGAGGGAAACTAAGGCACGGGAAGAGGGGAGGAACAACACATGGGAGGATGCAAGGAAGGAAGAAAGGAAGAAGAATGGCATAAGGGAGGGAAAGAATGAAATGAAAG
>NW_015150869.1:418311-468630 GCF_000732505.1 Cyprinodon variegatus | reverse complement strand
TAATTCTGTTTTTCAGTGCAACATATAATTCACTATGCTAGAATCCAGCATGATTTAAAGAGTTTCTAGAGGTAATTTACCTTCTACTTAAACTAATTTCTATTCCTTATTTGGACTCCGATTATGGCTAAATATGACCAACTATGAGTGACTTCCTGTGAGGGATATCTAACAGGTAATTTCTTTACAGTAAAATATGGTTTAATTGCTTAAAATCATTTTTTTTTTTAAAGAAAAAATAATTAACTATATGTGACTGTTAAGGAACATCTCATGGTGGATGATTACTTTTTGCAACTTAACATTCAGTACAATTCCTAAGCTGATTGGGTACCTGCCTCCCATGTCACGTTTTTAGCCAATCACAGCAACAGCAGCTTGATTTGTTTCACAACTAGTAGAGTTAACTGATA
Source organism: Cyprinodon variegatus (assembly GCF_000732505.1). Classification (NCBI taxonomy): domain Eukaryota; kingdom Metazoa; phylum Chordata; class Actinopteri; order Cyprinodontiformes; family Cyprinodontidae; genus Cyprinodon; species Cyprinodon variegatus. The sequence goes on along the minus strand of NW_015150869.1, from coordinate 468,217 downwards.
AATCAAATATTTACCAAATCTGGTCATGAGGAACGCAGAAACTCTTCCCATTTAAGGCTTTTGCAAAAAGAAATGGTGGGTATTCCAGCTAAAACTGGTGCAGCCATGTTAGTTTTCTTTCAGCCTCTGGCTGAAGAAAAACTAACTCGTTGACGTCATACATCTCACTGGTCTCATTTCATTGGTCCGAAACATTTCTGATGAAGTCTGACAAGATGTATTTTCGGGAATTTATGAACTCACAAATCTCGTTACAATTCATCATACTTGGAAGGTAAGACAGTGACTGAAAACATAAATTATCCACAACCATGTTTGCCAAAAATAGGATGTATTTGCCACAGTGATACTTGCTATTAAAGCCCTGCCTGAAAAAAAAAGCCCAAAGGTTGGATTTAAAGATGCTTCAGGGGTGGTGAATATCTAAAGGAAAGTGGTTTCAGGGTCAGGGTGAAAATGCCAAGCTGTCCCAATATCAATCCTTGTCCTTGTCCAAATAAAGCTTGATTGGATGACCTCAGAGATCTGTCCTATACAGAAAGATGTAGAACCTCTAATAAATATGGCGGAGCAAGGCTGTAAAGCAAACAATGCAAACAAAAAATCTGGACTAGAGGTCATTGTAAAGGGGAAAAAAGGAAAGGGGTGATCTGTTCATGTCTGAAGTTGTTGATTTAAAGACTTGAAGCCCCTGAAAAAAATCTGAAAAAAGACTGAGACACCAATACAGACTCCACTACAATAACTGAGCTTAGAGCTAATAAAAGCATTAATAACCGTCTTTAAGTCACATATTTAATAAACAGTTTATCCTTGACCAGAGGAGGCCGTTAAAAACTTGATCCATCTCAGTAAGTCAGTTTGTTTATTTAATTTTAATACCCAATTAAGTATTGCCCCCAACTTCCTACAGTCATTCAATTTAAGAGGCAAAGCCCTGACATCTATTTACAGGAATTGTAAATGTGTATGTCATCTGCATGAAAGCAAATGGACATTTGGCATAGTTACATCTGTTTAGTTAAACAGATGTAACTATGCCGTAATTAAGACCTGCTAGATCATATGTGGCTTGAAGCTTAAAGGAAAGTGACAGTGATTCCAATCGTGCTTCAGTTTCAGCCTGATGAGACTGAAACATGATCCTCCTGGTGGGGAGGAAAAACTAGCGTGACAACAGCTTTGTAGGGAAATGAGATGAATAAAAGATAGTGCTTAAGGTAGTAATACAGAAAAAATAGATAAGAAAATTGAAAGAATGAGCAAGAAGAGGGAATACAAGGACGGGGAGAAAACAATCATGAGCGATAAAAAGGGCTGTTTGAAAAGGGGGAGAGTAAATGTTCTGGTGCTTGACTGTCTTGGTGTTAGGTTACTGTATGTGCAAAAACACAAAAGATGAGTCACTTTCTAAAACACTCAGTATTGCACACGCACAGCTTTGAATATAGACTCGTTACAGCTAAACTCATGGCTTCCATGCATCCATCCCCTTATATCCTAATGAAAAGGAGCACAGACTCATACTAAATTACAAAATTATAATTTTGTTTCCACAACCTAAAGCAAAAAGAACGATTATTCTTAAGAAGTCCAAAGCGGCTGCACTACCTCTTGGTCTACGCTCATGCATATGCTCAGACCAGCTTTTTTTTTTTGTCCAACATTTTCTCAGAAATTTTGTCATCTTAAAGAACACTAATTACAGGCTTAAGCGTGCAGGCAACTGTAGAGTACACACATGCACTCCCACCCGCCCAACTCCCTCAGTAAGTGAACATAATTAAAGACTTGAGGAAGCTATGAATGAGAGGGGAGAACGGGGGGGAGGCGTTTGGCAGAGAGGAGATTAGAAGTTTAGAAAGTTTATCTTATGAGTTGAAGATCAGGGGGAGAACTTCACACAGAGATTCTTTTTCTCGCATTTTATACCACCATTTCCTTGCGGCGGTTTTATTTATACTGGATTTATACGCACGGCACAGTCAGCACCATCTTTCCTTTACATGTCAGAGGATGACACGTGAATGCAGCTCGACCCAGGCAATCAATCACAATCAACGCCTAATTGCCTGTAATGTTGTCAGAGGTGTTTTAACAAGAAGCCAACACAACAATAATTCACATCCTCAAATATCTGCTGCTCTGACTAAAACTGCTCATTTTTAAAGTTACTAAAAACTTTTTTTTTCTTCTACAATGAAACACAGCAGACAGCAAAGAGCCATCAAATTGAAGAGGCATCAAATTCAGACTGTGGCTCTAAGAAACCAGGGATGACAGTAAACACAACATAAACACTTCAGATTACGGTTCCTTGTGACAAACAGAAGCTTACAATGGACCCTGCAGTCACTGGGTTCATCTATCAGAAGGTACCAGAAGGTGCTGGATGGTTCAGAGCGAGAGGTCCGGGCGGGGCAAAGTGCAAGAGAAAATTGGAGTGGGCCCCATATTTGGTCAACGAAAGACGTAGAAGCACATCAAGTTGTGCTTAGTGTTCTAAAATGTTAAAATTGAACAAAAAGAAAACAAACAAATGGACAAAAAATAGATTATATATGAAAGGAGATCTAAATGCCTTTAAGTGTCTATTTCTAAATTAATAAAGCTAAATTTGTTTCACAAAGATTTAAATATAAACATTTAACCAAACTCCCTTAAAATGCATCCATACTTCCTACAAGCTTCAAGTTTCATCAGGTTGTAGGAGGCAGGGGAACAACAAGCAAAGGTTGTCCTTGCTGTGTTTACATTCTTTCTTAAATCTCGGCAGTACTTTCCAAAACAGCAGCTTGTTTTCCTCTTAAAGAGACAGTGGGGCTAAATTACAGGTGTGTGTGAAAGCTGAAGATCCTTTTTATTCTCTTTAAAACTTCTAACTGCTAGGTCTCCTCATCCCGCTGCGTCTCTCTTTGCATCGCTCTATTTTTAGTTCTCCTTCTGCAGATTAGGGTTCCTATTTATAGACACCCTTATGATGTCCAACAACACGGTTCTGGGATGGAGAGCCGCAGCGTCACAAGGACTCATGAAACCTCCCACTTGTTAACAAACCCAGCCTCCTCTCACTCTCGCTCTCTCCACCTCTCCGTCTCACCTAGAGTTCAAACCAACATGGCTCCTTTAGCGCCTCCTCCTCCCATCCCATCTCATCTTCACTTCTCCTCCTCCTTTCTGCCCCCGACCCGTGTGCACGGTGATGGCTCCTGTCAAAGGACCCACATTTTAAATGGAAACTTTTCACTCTGGGAAAGCTCCTCATTTCACCCCTGCCTGCCTTGACGAGAGTCAGGAAAGTGAACACAGCTATCAAAGCCACAGAAGACTACATTTCTACTGCTAGATTACTATAAATAATACTGCGCTCAACAATCCGCATTCCGTTTAGTCAGTAAAACAGATGGACACACAGGATTAAAGACGGATATTACATAATTGTCCAAACGTTTCCTCTTTCAGCTGAGTGCACCCTGATGACTGTTTTTTTTCCCCCCATCATCCGCAAGCACTTGACGTATCGGAGCAGACAGGCAGCCTGTTCAGGCTCTCTGCATCACAGTCCCTATGACAACAGTGAGAGAACTGTCCAAAAAACTGCCACTGGGTGGGAGGAGTGAGGAGGAGAGGCACGCAGACAAAGAGAAAGGCCCGATGTACAGCTGTATCGCCTTGGTGCCACGATCCTCAGCTCCATTTCCACAAGAGATAAAAGCTCTCAGATCAGTTTAACCTCAATGCATACATTTCACAAACAACCCAAATATTCCTTTAGCGCCTCAATTAGCTCCGCTTTGCCTCTTTGGAGAGGCTGCAGGTCACCATCTTGTAACCTTTCCTGCCAAACATTTAAATGTTAATTTTATAAATTGTGATAATAAGTCCAGATATCGCTGAGAAATCAGAACTGATGCAGCTCCACCACAGTCCAGGACTTACTTCTTCTGATTTGCTCCTCATACTTATCATTAGTGTTCACCTTTTTCTTATTAACAGCCTGTGTTTGACCTAAACAACATCATTTATTTTCTATACTTGTATCCTCACATTCAGGCTGGAATTCTGCATTATCAATTACAATTTACTCTGAAACTTCTTCGGCTGCATTCAGTCAGTTTGTCTTGCTCTTCGACTATTTACCAGACAGAGGCCATTAAATTAAAAGTTGGCAGCCTGTGCACATAATAACTGCTGTATTATTGCTGTATTAATTGAACGAATGGCTGTGGGGCCATGGAGCTGTGCAGTTGGATGGCCCCAGGCCTGAGTGATTTCCTGTAGGCTACAGTGATGTATTGCAATTAATGATCACTTGTGACTGCCCTTCATGCCAGAGAGTGTTTGAAGAGGGTTGTTCACTGCTGTCCATTAACAGGCCAACATCATTTCCCCTGAAACAACCAGAGAGTCCAGTTAAAATAACCACCCCAGGTGGATGCTTTGCTGGGTGTGTTTAAGTCAGCTTCATAGTGGATGAAGTATTTTCTCATAAAATGGGCCAAAATAAACAACTAAATCAGTGGTACCCAGCGAGAGTACCACAAAGTGACACAACATGGACCCAACTATGCCTGTTTTGACCATAAATGACTTAACTATAATCCATCTGGCATTTACTATTATTTTCTTTTTTAAACTACCAGATTGGCCAGCCAGATTGCACCTACCTCCTAATCTAAGAGCTAACCAACAAAATGTAGAACTAAATACTGATCTAGCCGAGTGAGGACCCGCATATCCAAATAACAAAACCAGATATTTCTTAATGAAAATAAGTTCTTGTATGTATACAGACTTACAACGAATGTGCTTAGGTAGCCAGCCTGCAGCCCTTGGCAGAATGTTGTACAACTCTGTGTGCTAAAATTTGACGAAATCTGGATATCAGGGACATCATTTTGCATTTTGTTCCCTCACCTGATGCCCAGGACAGGCACTGAATTTTTATCTTAACTAGTGGAAGGCACATCATTTTAAATCTGCTTGTGTTCACCAACTGGTAGCAGAAGAAGAGTCAACAGAGGAAGTCTATTCCTAACTTAGCTCCAATGACACAATCTTGCGCCATAAGTGTAACTTTTAACATGGCTTTAGAAGTCTTTTTGCAAAAGTCATTTCCTCCGCATTTGTGTTCAGTCATGTGTATAGTAAATATGCCAGTGCTTTAAGGGTTCTTCCCTGCTACCACTTGGGCTTCGTGCAAACTGGTAAAAACAAAACAAAAAATGAACAAACAGAATGGGGATGTGTACAACCAGCGTTTGTCACGAGACGCTGTCTGTGGGAACAAATGGCGAACCATCCAGGAGTACCACACGGCATCAACGTCAGTTTCAAAACCTTGTTTCCTTAACAGGAGCAATGTGGTTTTTTTTTTTTCTTTTTTTACAAAGAAAAGGCACTTCTAACCATGCTGATGTCCCTTTGCTGCAAGCATGGAAACCATGTAGCTTCATTCTTTTTGCTAGCTGACCAGCAGTGTGCAGCAAAAACAGTAACAGCTTCACTTTGTTTGATTTTTTTGGAGGTTAAGTTATCCAGGACAGGTTTAGACACACAAGTTATCTTAACACTCTTTAAACTTCTGTATTGTTTTTAGACAAGTATACATATCACATGGGTCTAATGAGCTGGAAAAGCAGTGGTGGAGAAAATAAAGTGCTAATGATCCACAATATTTAGCATATGTGCATAACAAAGATTTGGACATTCAGGGGCCTCCAGGGACCTCCAGTAGCTGCCAGTGAGGACCCTCTGGGGACTTTCTGAGTTATGTTTTTCTACTTCCATCATTAAAGACTCATTAAAAAACGTAATGACTCTTTAGCTGACAACATGCTAGAAAAAAAAACTTCAGAAACACTTTTTTTACAATGAGTATGTTAAAACTAGAGCTAACGGGTAAAAGGTTAGCACGTCCTCACTCAGCTGAGGTTTAATCTACCAACTCCTCATTTGACCCAAATCTTTTTAAGATCTTCAGGGAGTCGTAGTTTTTTTTTTTCTCCTGGCTATTTTTACTACTCCACACACTTTTGCAGCAGAGCTCCAGTGCGCGATGTAACAGTTTGTGACAGCAGAGACGAAGGTAAACATCTGTCGTTCTCCTTTCTTTCGGTATTCTTGAATTTTAGCCAGGAAGTCGAGAAGAAGCCAGAAAGGCAGAGAGGAGGAGGATAAAGAATGATAGAGGATGTGAAGACATGAGTGGAATACGTAGAGAGAAAGAAATCAGCACCCAAAGGTGACCAAGGAGTCAAACTGTTTAAATATGGTAAATAGGAGAGAAGTTAAAGTCAGGTCAAAGAACCTCAAAATGGCTCCCTACCCGCTTAAAACTTTTATGATTATGAATAAACACCACAATGTTTCTTTCTTAAAAGTGGAAAAAAATAATAAATAAAGAGTCAGCATCTGGACTGCCCACCAAACATGCTCACTATCCACAGAAAGAACGCAGCGACAAACAACCAGTCTCAGTTTACATTCTTCACATTGCAATCATGACGGAGCAGATTACGTTTGTTAGGTTTAGAAAGAGTTTCTCCAGTGCAGAGGGAAAAGATACAGCATTTTTATAAAAGTTAATCACTTCAAAAAAAAAACTAATGGAAAAAACATAAATAAGTGTACACAACAGATTGAATGACAGTTTGGTGCCATAAATAATAAGAAAGGCCTAAACAGTGGCCATATAAACAAGTTTTTCCACTCATAATTAACAAATTCTGTACAATTTAACTGTAAAAATTAACAAGGACACCCATTAGGGTCAAATAATGTTAAAAAAAAAAATATGTGTTGCGAGTATAATATTCAGTTTTAAATAAAATGTAAGACTTTTTGTGAATGTGGTTGACCTGAAATAAAGATAATTTCCAACTTTTTGACAACTTTTTGTTTGCAGAAGTAAAAAAAGGAAAAAAATAAATGCAACTTTTTTGTTTAAAGATATTATGTAAAGGAGAGAGAATTTTCAAAGGATTACATACACCATGAGAAAGTAAGGGGCAGACAATAAAAAAAGATAAAAACAAGTTTCTCAAAAAATAATAGAGTCTGAAACTGGTGAAAAAGAGAAGAATCATGAGAGAAAACATCCAGGCTAGACTAGCTTCTCCTAACACCTGTGTTAGTCTGATAAACCTTAAAACCAATACGATGAGGCGTACAAACAGCACAGCCCATTATACCCAAATAACCTGTAAACACAGGGAAACATGGCGGTGGGAGCATCATGCTTCCCTAGTTTCACCAGAGGAAAGTTAAAAGAACTTAGAAGAGAGGGCTGAATGCTGAAAGGAGAGTTGAAGTTTATGGAGAAAGATTTCAAGGTTAAACTGTATCAGTTAAGTGATGAATTCATAAAATCCTTCATCATGGTGATAATAGGAAGCCATAAAAATAAATATTAAAAACAGAACAGTGCAGCGATGATGCAACATAACTGGATCAATTTGCCGTTGAATGATCATCTAATGCCAAACCTACAACTCTCTGACTATTTCCCCTTTTTCAAACTTGAAACAAACCCTTGTTCTGGAACTCCAGTCTGTTTGCTGCTGGCCTCTCTGGTGTTGGACTCCATTTAATACCAACCAGGAGGGCTGAAGGCACAGAGGGAGAGAGGTTTGAAAAAGTGCAGCTGGCATGTTTCCTCGCTCCTGATCGTTGCTACAGCTATTTTAGGAACCATTCAGGAAGCGATCCGCAGACAGGCAGCTGACAGAGGATTCAGCTCTACCAAACAAAACCTCCGACTCACCCTGAACCAGAACCAGTCGAGTTTGACGAAGAGGTTTCAGAGAGGCGGGGAACAGAGTTTAAGGAGCTGCTTATTCACACCTGTTGAGTTTTATGTTGTCTTTTTAATCACATTTTATGGAAACATTGAAAATTTAGTTGAATCAGATTATCAAACTTATTTTGTCCTTCCTCTTCCTAATGTCCTGAAAGACTTGCTCTTTTGATCTGACATTTACTAACATAACAAAATCTAAAGTCTTCTGACATGTTGCTTTATTCTTTGCAGAATAATCCCATTATTTGGAGCCTTTTCTTTATTGCCTATTTTGACAAAGCTATGGAACAAAATGTTCACATGTAAAAGGATTTGTGGGACTTAAAGGTATAGTGAAGGATGTTCTTTTTCTGGGTGGATCATCAAAATAAGTGGTCCTCCTAATTGTCAATCAATCTGGTGAGATGTTTACGTAAGGCCGCCCTGCATGCTTGTCCCCATTTTCACTTACTGGTGGTGAGTCTGACATAGTGGAAAAATTGCAAATCTTCTTTTGGAAAGTACGGTGCAAATATCAACTTTCAAACAGAGCGTGCACAAGGAGAAATGGGCTCGTTCAGGCTCGTGCACGCTCTCACACCCATTTAATAAACTCAGGAGCGGGTACAGGGTTGTGCATGAGCATTTGTTTTAAAGAGGAGAGGGGAGGTAATAAATACTATGGTTTAAGAGCAAATAAATTTGAGAACCTGATGGAAGGTCAAACTTAACCAAAGATATCATTTTAAAATTATCTCTTATTTATTATGAATATTTTATTTACCCTTAGATTCTGTTTAAATATGTTACACAATGTGACACAAAGAATATTTTAGGTGTCAAAGTTGAAAAATAAAAAGTTTCTAACTTCCAACATAAACTCTTAAATACTTGTTTACTATGTATGGGAATCTAAATGAAAGTGTTTTTATGACTTTCTTTTTTACTGATGTTTCACAAATTTAATGAAATTAATGTTTGATACCCGCACTGAAAAACAAGCATCTTATGCTTCTTTCACTCCATACTGAAGGTAATCACATCATCTAGAATTAGAAACAAATCTGGACTTTTTTTTTATTACCTGGAATTCACTAGTATGAATCAAAATCAGAATCAGAAATACTTTAATAATCCCAGAGGGAAATTACTTAGAGGGAATAAAGAAGTGCAACTATCAATGTCAGAAATATGGGTGGAAAGAAATCTAAATTAAACCGGAAAATACAGAAATCAAAATAATTTTCTATTGAAACATGGTTATCGGATTTTTTTCAATTTTTAACATGTAGAACAGATAAAAGGCATGCTATTAGATATAAACACAGATATATCACAGATATTGCCTGGACCTGGTGTGACTAACTGTTACTAAAGGTAGAAATGGCTGTATGTAAAACCCCCCTCCTTTTTCTGTGGTGTTTACTGGTTATATATCCTGGTTAATAATTTATTGTTTGGTATCTGAAGTCTTGACCTATGTTTATTGTTTTTTTGTAATGCTGATTTGTATGAAAATCAAACTTTTTGAATAAAAAAATAAAAGAAATGTAGATCCCTGTAGGAAAAAACTGAATTATAGATGTGCTGAAGATGATGCCTTCCATGTGTCAGCATAACAGAAGAAGTTCCATGTCCCATTATCCTTACATTTTAATGGCTGTTAAAGAAAATGAAGATTTTTATACATATCGCTCATCTAATATCTGCCTACTGTGGATGGCTCTGTGGAGGTTAGGGATTCTATAAAAGTTGGAGCCACAGGAACCGATTCAGCTTTCAGAAAAAAAAATTGTTAATTATTTCTCACAGAACAGGTCATCATAAAAACACTTATTTCCCTAGAATATTTGAAGATTTATTTAGGTGATTGTTCAGCTCCAGTTATGAATTAAAAACCAAACCTGCATCAGTGCATCTTACTACATCTTCAAAGGGCTTATATAGGGAAAAACACAGAAATATGTGGTAATATTACAAATAATATAACTTCTCAATAAATTACCAATAATGTAAGCTTAATAAAAAGCTTCCCTTTGCCAACACATATGCCCACTGCATACCCACTACCTTCTTTTTATACTGTAAAACAAACCATTCTACACCCAGAGACCTCAACATCGAAAAGCTTCTCTTCTACGTAAAATATGGAGACAAACAATTAAAAGGCTCAAATATTAATCTAATTTATACTAAATTTTCTAAATAATTTAAAATGATCCAATTCCTTTTTATCTTTACCCTCATGTGGGCCATCATATAAAAAAATCTACTGATTAACCATGGAAATAGTTCAGACCTGGCAAGACATTTGGTCTCACACTGTTTTGTCTGAATCCAGAACAGCATTTTAGTTTAAAAAAAATGGTAGTAATAACATAATAAGTGAACTTCGAAGGTAAAGGGTTTTGCTCAGGAACCCAGAGTGGAGGCAATGGGGATCTAACCGGGAACTTGCAAACCTCTCAGAACACGAGCGCACTGCTCTAACCAACTTTTGAATTTTTTAGTAAACAGTAAAAATAATCTAAAACTGAGTAAAAATTTCTTGAAATAGGTCTATTTACAGGCATTGTCTGTAAATAGTTGTATTTGCTGACAATGCTGTTGTTTTTTTCTTATTCTATATTTAAATTGTGTTGTTCTATTTTCAAAGTGTCTCACTTACCTGCTTAATTCAAGAAAAAAATGCACTTAAAAAATTCACCTTAGTTTTCAATAAAAAAAAATAAAATAAAAAAAAAGACTGCTTCATTTTCTTGCTTTGATGTAATGCATGGCCAGGGAGGGAGAGAGCTGCTGATCCCACATTACATCAGATCTGATTAGTCTCAAATTCTCAGTAGACTCTATATCTGAACTTTGACTAGGCCATTTTTTCCTAGATCTTGCTGTACTTTTAGGGACGTTATCTTGCTACAAGCTAAACCTCTCTCCCTGGAGAGGTCCCAATGCTACAAAAGAAGGGACACTTTTCCTGCTAAAAACTAACCAAAAAAAGTTTTCCTATTACCTTTATAACTCACATTGAACAGATCCAAAGATACATTCATTGATTGGTAATAATTCTTGGCTTAAACACCCTATATGCATACTAATCTTCTTACCATATACACAGATGGACATAAATTCTAAGAATCAAGCCCACACGCGACAATAACGAGACCAATGGTGTCAAATCCAACAACTAAAGCGAAACAGGGAGTCACCTGGTGTACATCAGAGCAACCATGTGGCTAACTGCCCCGCCAGACAGTCAATATCCTCCCTCTTCATGTCCTGCTGTCCCTCTGTGTCCTCGCTCCATCTTCTCCTCCTCCTGCCCTCTGCAGCATTATCAGCTAATGTATCCCCCCCTCCCCTCCTGCACTGCAGCCACGGTGGCACAATTACCACAGCTGCTGTACTAATGGCTATTGATGCCGCTGAACCCCCTCCACCACCACCACACACACACACACACACACAAACATTCATAAAAAATTCATGACAGCAGCTCAATAGGAAGGTGCAGGGGGGAATGTGGCCAGCCTTGGAAAGAACAAATGTCATCCAGCAAAGCAGGGAGGAGGGCACATGTTGCAGGTCTGAACGCCAGCAGATGCAGATAAACAAATGTTTGGTGAAAAGAATGGAAATTAATCTTTGCATAATTAAAACCATCGAATAATAAAATAAAAAAAGCCTCTGTATGTTTCAGAGTCTTTGTTGTACGTAATTCCCTCTTAGCACAGGATTTCTCCCTGCCATCCGACCTGTGCTGAGAGAGCTTTAGAGCTCTAAGCCTGCTAGCCGAGACTGAACCAGGGATCAACAGAGACATGGGGGGAGGGGGGGTAAGAACAAGTTCATCGGAATGATGGAGAGGAAAGAAGGGAGGACGGATAGGACAAACAAAAGGTCAAATGGAGGCAGGAACAGAAGGGCATGGAGAGGCAAAGACCAGGCAGGCAGAAAAACATGAGAAAGATCAGTCAAGGACACCATGCAGCAAAACAGCCACGGAGGTAAAGAGGTGCCTTCAAGGAGCCTTAAACCAACCATCACTGATTTATTGATGTTTTCTAACAATTACACAGGTTTTAAAATGCCTGCACCACAGCAGAAGGTGTAAGGTCATGTTAACCAGAAACACATAAAGTACAGTTGTAGAATAGTAGCAGACCCCACAGTGTGAAAAGGTAAGATTTGGCCTGGTTATAGCTCAGTCATTGTCCTACGCATGACAGGAGCATCAACAGGTGTTAGATGAAAAAAAGATTGCCCTAAAAATTGAAGAGCTCATGATTTATTTAAACAGGTTACCCATTTTGCTCTCATTCATTCACATCTTTGCTTAACAATTCAGCTTTGATAGAACAGAGTTTGTGTAAAAAAAAAAAAAACAACACTGAGAAATAACCTCAGTGTTGATGCAGTTCTAAAGTCCAGAAAAGGTAGATCTGTGCCAAGTTAACACACTTTGTCACAGTTTTAAAAACTCTAGACAAACGTTACTTTACAAAGCTGTTTCTTTCCTACAAAAAGGGAAGAAGCACTTCACACCAAAACCAATGCAATGAATCACTGGTAATAATCTCTAATCTGACAGTTAAAGACACACCTTCTTTATTTGGGCCAGCCGGTTTTAATGTTCCCAGTGACTTGGCAGAAGTAAAAGTTGTAAATACGGCATGTCCAATAAGCTAGCTCCTTTCTTTATCTCACATTCTATGTTCTTCATAATCAACATCATTTACACCAACATATTATGGGGCAAATCTCTTGCAGGCACCACCCTAAAGGCTCTATAACTCTGCCAATTCTTTATTTTCATGCCCTAAACCATAAACCCAGCACTGCCCTAAACATCAAAATCTAATCTATTTACAATTAAAAACAGGAAAAGAACTTGTTCAGGTTTTCCGCTGCAAACCTGGAAGTAATCTAGCTTTAAAACTGGAAAGTGTTTCAGACTGTGGGGCCTTAGACAGGCGATGGGTCGTACAGCAGTGTTGAGATTCTGCAGCTGTATCCAAGGTCAAGGTCTCATCTTTAACTTGTTTGTTTAAGCGTTTAAGTTTAACAATTTCCCGTCAAATACCTCACTACGATTAATGGGCAAATAGCATTTGGTTCATTGCAAATCCCACTCAGTGTTCATTGTGTCACCAATTATAATTTTAATCTCGTTTATGATTTATAACAGGGCTTTATAGAAAACTGACTCGAAACTGCAAAACCTATTTTACTAAAAAAACAGTCAATACCAAAAAAAAAAGAGTTTGCATTGTAGTTTGTAATTAAAAAACAATATTAAGTGCACATTCTTCGTCATTTCTTCTCTTTTAAAGACAAACTGTCAAATTTGATTAAATTAAATGTTTCAAATAGAAAATTACTCTACAGCATTAACTGCTACAACCCAACAGATAAAAACAGAAATGGCTAATGCCAACTTTAAAGGCCCACCGTGAACGGCGCTCCTCAGGCATCCCAGGAGAGGGAAAACATAAACTTAACCTGAAAGGATCGATGCGACTTTGTGTCATCGCAACAATAAACACAGTAAGAAAAAAACTGAAGAAACAAACCATTCACGATGGAATTTCATGAAGGTAGAAACCATTGAAAGGTGGATATGGTTTTCTCTATTGTAAAACACCATTTCCTCAGACTAATGGTTAAAAACTTCCTTCTACCATCTTCAGCCCAAGATTTTCCCAACAACATTCACGTTTTTAGTAAAGCTTGGTTTCATTTTGAATCAGTATACCACTCTCTCTCTCTCACACACACAGATTGAGCCTCTTCACTCCCTTGTGTGATACAACCAGAGAGAAATTAGAAATAACCACTGGTTGTCACTTTTACCAATCATTTTCTACTCGTTCTACATGCTGATGTTTGAGGAAATAAATCTTAGCTAAAAAAATCACAGCTAGTTTTTAATGACAAATAAAGCAACAATGTGAAGCAATAAATACAAGGGAACTAAAAGCTTCATAGGCGGCTGGCCAATAGAGGGCGCTAGGGCCTCTCCACACCCACCCAATGACCTTAAATAAGACATATAAAATTTTATTAAATAATTAAATTAAAATATTTTTGAAATATATTGATATATATTTTTTAGATGTGAAAGATACATATTTAATCATTAAAGACGAATAAAGCCGTTTTCATTTTTTGTCGGATTGGTGACATATTTCCGCCATAGGGCGCAAAAATCTTTGCCAATTGAGACTCTCGTTAAAAGTTGTACATGCATGTACACAATTCTAGTGCGGGTGATTGACAGGTCAAGTCATGGAAGTGAAAGAAAACTTATCGAGAGAAGCTGGAGGTGAAATCATTTGGACCTGATCAGCAGAACATCAAAATTAATCAGCAGTCCAAAGACAGAGGGAGACGGTACATTCGGTCATTTTCCAGGAGTTGTTTTAGCTAAAAGTCTTGGCTAGCTGCATTTAGCGAGGCTAAAGCTTTATTCTGCTTTCCTGCCTCCTTTTTGAAAAGTCAGGATCAGACCCAGCATTAATAAAGACAGCTAGGACTGATTTAAAGAACTTTTTAGAAAAGGCAAAGAAGAATGAACAATCTGCGATTCTCATGGAAAATATTATAACATAGTGTATTTTTTCTAGGTATTTGCTCATTTTCATAGTGGCTCTTAAAAAAACACATTCTCAGATAATAAACAGCTTTTATATCAGCTATATATTAAAAAATATATAGCTGAATAATAGATTCTCCATTTTTAAACTGGTACATTGATTTTTTTAGGTTTTTGAAACAATATTGGACCATGCAAAACACACATTTGCCTTCACAAAGCATCAGAAGGGCAAGATTTATGTACAAAATGTAAATGAAATTATGTTTTTGTTTTTCTAAAGTGTTTTTATAATGTTTTTTGTTGTTGGCATTCATATAAAACACTGGTGTGATAACTTAGTATAAGTTTGATTGGTTTGTGGTATACATCTATTTTGAATTTTATAGCCCCCCCTGGAGAAAACTCTACCAGCCGCCACTGTATTCTGTACATGGTAAGAGAAGGCAGGAGTCCCCAGAGAGAACCCCACACACACTGGGAGAATATGCAAACTCTGCAGAAAAACCTCCAGCTGGTTTTAAACCCAGAGCCTTCTTGTTCCAAGGCAAGTGTGCTACCAACAAAGGGAAAATCATTCAGAGATACAAAAGGATGTGTATTACCGCAAGTTATGTTGTTTTTCCCAAAATCATTAAATGTATTCAAACCTTTACATTTATCAGTTACCATTCAATCAATAGATAATCCACAAACGGCAGCACAAGCAAGAAAATCTACTCCTACCTTCTGATTCTTTTCTATTCCAACTAATGTCACATCTTTTCATACATGCAGAAGCACAGGCATACAGCCCCAATACTATATGAATAAGCACCCCTTAGCTGGTTGCAATCAGACAACAAGTTTCTTTTCAGCAAGCTGTTTGCATGATTTGGTTAGACATTTGAACATTTAAGATAACCGGTAGAGTTCAAGTGGTTGGTGTGCAGCTACAAACCTGAGCCAGTTTTCACAGATTCTCAGAGCATTCAGAGAGCTCATACCTTAGCCTTAAAATCCCTGCCAAGGAGTTTCAGTCTAAGAATGAGTCAACTTTTATCCTAATGAGGAGTGTGGTTGACCCTGTTACTAGCTGTGACACTGTCCTCTAAGGAGAAATCAACCGAATACAGAATAAAGACAGGATTAAAAAAAGCTAAGGGTGATTAATAGGGCTGAAACAATTCATTGGATTAATTGTGATTAATTGAATATTGAAATAAATCTATTTAGTAATCGAGAAATTGAGTATGGAGACTGCAAAACATGCCTTTAGGTAACAGAACAATCCAATTAGAGCAGTAATTATATCAAAATTGTAAAACAAAAATATTTTGCCCTTAAAATAACAAAAACGTCAATCTGTCAATATGCTCTATCAGAACTCCTCAAGTGGAAACGTTTTAGTTTCACCTGGTTTAATTTCATAAAAAAACATTCTTTAAGGAACCTTTGGCTATTAGATTATTAATCAATTAATCAAAAAAATAATCAACAGATTAATCAACTTACAAAATAATCGTTAGTTGCAGTTTTAGTGATTACCGATTTATAAATACAGCAGCTGCATTTGGCAAAATGACCAGAGGTAATAACTGAACTGGACAGAGAAGAGGCACCTGCTGCAGGCACAGTGAGAATATAGCCTTCAAAGATGTCAAGAAACAACTACAAAATCTAATCTACAAAATAAGAAAAGGTTCATTTTAACCATTTGCCTGACTTGCATGCTAAAGACTATGTGTGGGTTTAAATCTACCCATCACCCTGGAGACCCCATCTATTGACTCACAGTGATGGCAGCATCATGCTGTTGGGATACTTTTCCACAGCAGAAACAGGAAGAGTGCCTGGGAAGATTGATTGAGCTGAACACAAAATTAACATACAGGAAGAGAAAAATCAGTGCCAGGCTCAAGAAAGAAAGGTTTGGGTTGTTGCAAACTAACGTCTCTAAAAGTGTAGCAAGATCTAGGATAAAATGGCCTAGTCAAGATATAGAGCCAACTTAGAATTTGACAAGACCCAAAGGATGATTTGCACACATGTTCTCTGTCCAATCGGACTCAACAGATGATAAGTTTAACCTCTAGAGGTGCAAAACATAAAATATCATTGATATTTCTCCCACTTCACAATTATGCACTATTCTGTGGTCTAACCTTGAAAATCTTAATAAAGAACAGGAACGTTTGTTGTTCTGATATGACAAAAAGTGAAAAGATTTAATTGTTTGAAAACTTTTGTGATGTAAAATGAGTCTTTTAATCGTAGGAGTTGAAAGTTGTTGACTTGCTCAAACGAGGAAACTTCTTGCTCTCTCAATCAAGGGTCTTTTCTGAAAGTGTGCGTTGCTGTCAAGCATGTGAACAAGCGTGGGAGGAAGAGAATGTGGTCAAAGACGCCCCAAATCAAAGACATTCAAAGCTTGTGTGTGTGTGGTGTGCATTGAGAAGTGAGCTTTAGGTAGAAGAAAAGGAGAAGCAGACATTTGAATGTCATGCACACAAGTCTGAGAGAGACACCGCCAAGGCCAAGAGAGCCAGTCGAACGGGCGCATGAGTCAAAAACAACACGCTTTTGATGTCACGCGTGTGTGTCGACGTCACATGCTGCGTGTGTGCCTGCTGACGAGTGTCAGCTTCACCCCAGCTAAGGAGTTTAAATATAGCAAGTGGGCAGCGATCCCAGCTGACTTTAACAATGCCGGAGCTACTAAGACGACCATTCACGCCACATTAGCGCCATGAACGCCACTAACGCTGAAACCAGAGACGCGTTGAACAGAGGAAGGGAGGGAAGAGGGAAGGCCTTCAGTTCATGAAGACTCAGCCACCCACACTGGCCTTTGCCAAGAGTTGACTAGGGCAGGATTATGTGTGTGTGTGTGTGTGTGTGTAAGTGTGTGTATATGAGAGAGAGAGACATTCCTTTGTGAGTGGAATGCCAAAAAAACGAACAGAACAGAAGACAGACCGTCCTGGGCTAGCATGTTTCAGTGGAACTAACGAGCCCCTCGCTGCGCACGCCGGCCCCGCAGCTGTAAACTTCTTGCCGATTAGATAATCAGATCTGACTGGATGTTTTGTCAAAAAAAGAAAAAAAAAATGCTGCTTCTGCTTTGAAGCTACATGGTGGGCAGTGGGGAAGGGGACATGTGCCTGTATCCGAAAGGTCACAGGTTGGATCCTGGCAACAAACAAGATTTCAGTAAAACATGATGGTCTCCAGTCGGTTCAATTGTCGTTGTTAAAGTCTCTGACAGCGGGCAATCCCTTCCTATTAAACCATCAAATTCAGCCAAAGCCAGATATTTCCATATTCTGCATTCAAAGAAACTAAGCCGTTTATCCCACCACTTTCTGACTACAGGTTTACATACTTATCTTACTAATGCCTTTGAAACGGTTAGGTAAAGAAAAGTTCTTCCCAGCATTTAACGTAAATGGTTGGAATAACCTTTCTTCACTATATTAGCGTTTGCAGGCACAACCTAAAAAAAAAAATGTCCTTCGGTAAAATAGTCAACTGCCTTAAGTTGCCAGTTCCATCAGTTACATCTATAAACAACATGGGAATTTCCCTCCATCGCACCCATTCAGGAAGGAAGAGGGTTCTGTGTCCCAAAGATGATCATGTTTTAGTGTGATATTCTTGTTTTAACTTTGGAGCAAAAGCAAAAGGCATAGAAATGCTGGGGGGGGGGGGGTTCTTTATTAACAGCAAAATTAATCCTTTATCAACCAGGGCTGAGAGTACACTGAGTGATGAACAGGCAGTTAATTAGAAAGTGACACAAAACATTAAAAAAGCTATTTTCAAACACATTTATAGCTGGAAAGTCAAATTTTAAGCTCTATGGTGGGTTGAAATTGAAACCAAAGTGTTTGACCTTCATTTCATTTGAATGGTGGTGGTGGTGGTGGGGGATCTTGTTGTCAAGCACGGAGGTGGCATCATGATGCTGTGTGTGTGTTTTTGCTGAGTGACTGGTGAATTTCAGAAATATGGTTCAATGAGAAACATCTGGAAATATTGGTATGAAGTCTCAAAACAGACAAAGTAAAAAATGTAGCATGATTGCGATTTCTGTGTGGACAACTACTTAAGCGTACTGCTAGATCTGTTAAAGGTTAGCATGAGGAAAAACAAATTCGATGTTTTAAAGTCCAGATCTATTTTTTCTTTTTTTTTTGAATTTGTAGGGGCTAAAAAATAGCAGCAAAAATCACCCAATACAAACAGAACATAACAGTTTAAAAACTCAGTTCTACCAAATATCCTTGAAGGTGTATCAATTAATAATCATCAAGAAAAAAAGCTAAATTACTTAACATATATTTCTCCTTTTTGTATCAACCGAGTCTTATTTTGGTTCAAACTGAAATAATTTTGGCAATTATAACAGATATAAAACATAAAATGTGTGTATGTTAGTATGAATCAATAAAAGACACGGGACAAAAAAACAAAACAAAGATACCTGTTTTCAACTTTAGAAAAAAGTGCATCTCCTCAGATGCACTCAGAAGTTATAAGTAATATATAACGTCCAGGCTATTAAGGGATCCATATTGCTCTTCTTAGTCTGATGAGGATAAAACAGAAAAAAAACAACAACACCAATTTCTTCTCTATTAGCGCTGGATTCACAACACGTGTAATTAGCAAGTTCACACCTGCTGTCTGTGCCTTGTCAAATGTCACCTTAAGAAGATGAATGCACAGAAAAACATTTATTTAGGGCATCACATAGATATCAGTCTGATGAATCTGACAAATTATTATTCATTTCTCCACCAGATGAGAGGTCCAGTCTACTCATAGGAAATGTTATTGACACCTTTAGCTAATAGTGGTGAAGCCAAAAGGAAATAAAGAAATCTGTAAAAGTGGGTAGCAACAACTCTCGCCTTTTACCTAAGCATTAATAAAAACTATCATCTTTCTTAATGTTGAAAGCAAATCCAAAAAGCAGGTCCTCCAAATATAAGACCTACACATTCCTACTATCATACTCTTGATTATGTGATAACATGGCATAGTGAATGGTAAGATTCATTTTTTCAGAATAAAGCATTGAAAATCCTAAAAGTCATAATTGTCTAGTTTGATTTGACGTCCAATTTTAAAGTTAGTTTCTTATAAACCTCAGGAAAATGATTTATTGTAGATGAAAATATTTTACAGCAGTTGTATTTAACCAGCTCGATTACAAAGATGCTCATATCCAGAAAGCTTGAACAAGAAACTTCACCATTAGTCAGACAAAAAAAGTTGCTAAAAGAAGTTTTTTTTTCAGAAATAAACCTGATGAAACTAAAACTTTTCCACTTGAGGAGTTCTGGTTAGAGCATATTGATAGATGGAAAAGATTTTTTATCTCAAATGCAAAATATTTATATATTTGTTAACAATTTTGGTATAGTTACTGCTCTAAGTGGTTTGCTCTGTCAGCTAAAGGCATGTTATAGTCTGTATACTCCAGTTAACGATTAATCGATAACTAAATTAGTTGACAATTATTTCAATAATCGATTAATCACTATTCATCCGATTAATCATTTCAGCCCTACATGAATTTATCAACTTTGCACTCCTGACAGCTGGGCACCAGATTTTACATGCATCAAACCCAGGTGATAAACTTTAGTCACCAGTTATTTCTGGTTAATTTCCCCTTGCTGACATAGTAAATAAAAACATCTCTGTTTTGTTCATGTTTATCCGAAATATAAGAAAGATAGAACTCAACGTCACAGAGCTTATTGAACTTTATTTGGCTTTACCTGTGTATTACTCTCCTTTTCACTGCCCTCCCTTCTTTTAACAGTATAATTCTGGTAGAAACTTTATATACACTCATCTATGGTACTTTTATGAAGGAATGGTACAGTTTGAAATATTGTTGAAAATGCAAATTGAATTGGTTATCAGTTTTCTCCATTCCAAACCAGGGTCACAATTTCTTATAGATTACAACCAGACCATGTGCTTTTCCTTAACGACAACTTTCTTGCATAATTCTGGTAGGATTTTTTGAAAACTTATTAGTAGAACTGTTATATTTAAAGGGGCCATTCAAATCTTAACATTAAACTGTTTCATCCATTCTAACCTTTAAACGTGTATCTGAGGTCATCATGCTGTAGTAACAACAGAATTGTATCCAGGTTTGACCCACCTGACTCAAACTGGAGCCACATGCTTGAGTTTACACAAAGTTTTAATGATCAAATGGGAGGCAGACGGAGGAGTGAAGATTAGGAACACTTTACCAACTGTCAGGCATGTTGGTGGGAGGATCATGCTGAGGGTCTGTTTCAGTGACACTGTTCAGCTGGATGAGATGGACAACTACCATGAAACTAGCAGACGGAGGGCAGAAAGCTGGACACAACTGGGTCAAAAAAGGACAATGATCGCAAACAAATAGCCATTTAGAACAGATACAAACAGGCTAAAGGCTAAAGTTGAATTGCGGGTCTCCAACCACGGTTGTGACAACGGACCCCGAACCGAACATCTCAGAGCATCTTTGGAAATATTCTCTCACCTGCAGACTGAGCAGGCTGCTGCACTGCTGTGAGATTAGATGGGAAGAGGCAGCGGGTTCCATATGTCCGCTCCAGCCTCACTAATTCTTAGTCCATAAAACGCAAACACACACTTTCCATAATTACAGACTTGCCCTTATGTGGGTGTGTCTGAGAACCATTAGACCTCGGCACATTGTACTGGGATGCACACGGTCGAACAAGCTTAGGAAACTGTTTGAAAATATCAGCTGTACGCCAATCATCCCGCCTTAATCTTTTGGCGTTGACACGCTGCAGCCACCCCACCGTTACAAACAGCCTGCAACGAGTAAGACGAAACGCATTTCACAGTGAAAAAAGTTTATTTATGTCATTTTTAGCCTCATGCTGTGAACTTTACATCTCCAACAAAGTTGAGATCCTACAAACCGCAGCATTCATTAGTTGCAGGTGAAGCTGCATTCAAACAAGAACACACTTCAAAAGAACCTGTCTGCAGCACAGACCCTCCAGATTTCCCCCTCCAGGGATTTTTTTTAGATATATGCACGTCTGTGTAGTGATACCAAACAGCTCACTTGGCTTTCCTCGAATGCTCGCCTCTGTAGTGACTACATGGAGCCATCTAGCTGCAGCTCTGTTCTTCAGAGGGAAACTGGGGGAGAGGGATTGCAGACATCGCTCTCTTTCTTACCCCCTGCCCTGCTACAACCCAAGCTTACACACTGCCAAGAACTCACAATGTAGCATTAAAAAGGGGGGCTACTAAACAGGCAGCACTGTGTATCTCAGCTATTGACTGTTGTGTTTGCATACAAGCTGTCGGCATCAGAGACTGGGAAAGGAGCAGAGAAGGGACCAAGGCAAAACGGACGGTGCTGTGTCTTTAAGCAGTAATCCCTCCATTCTCTGAGCATTTGTTGCCGGCCATTTAATGGGCGGATCGGTATAATGTCCACAAGGACCGCTGGGAGATCCTGCACTGTTTGAAAAAAAAAAAAAAAGCAAGAAAAAAATCACAGCAGAGCTCTCAAATTGGGATTGGACCTGCCTGCACAGTTCTTAAATAACCAACCGAGTCAGGCTCGGAAAATTAAGGACGCCCTGATTTAGCATTTCAAAAGGGGAGGAACAGGGCTCATCTCAGCAACAAAAGGGATGACAATGTTGACATTCCCAACGCGTATCCTTTGGTGTTTTCCAAAGGAAACTGGAGATTGCCCACAGGGGTGGGTGGGTGTGGGGGTCTGATGTGAACGGGGAGCACACTGCACTCTTCATGTCTTCCCTACAACCTGCTGCCATCAAACACCGGCAATAAAATCTGATCATCCAAAGATCTGATCCACAGTAAACAGTGAGGCTCAGCCATCCTCCATATGTTACCACTGCCCCCTACCAACAGAGGATCACTGTAGCACTGCAAATAGGTTGGATCTATTCTATCTCCTGCAAGAAAAATAAAACATACACTTTAAAAATTATTTTTCTCTCAAAATATTCAATCTTACAAAAAATAAAATACTTTCACCAATATTGGCAGTATGTAATCAAAAAGACAATGTGAGAGTGATTTTCAGCAAACAGGTGGCTGTGATTTAGTACTTTTAACTCAATGGAGCTTTAGTTTTAAGATGATAATATGAAAAGCTGGAATATGAACTAGTGCTGCTTCAGAGCGAGGAAACTATAATGTTGCAACCCTGCTGCTGCTGGCCTGTCTTGCAGAACAACTTCCACCCGATAACAAACAAGAAAAGGAGAAGTTCTCTCCTCATGCAATGACCCCTCCTCCTCCACCAACGCCATTAAGTTTCTCAGCTTGTTTTTTGTTTTTAAACAAAATCTGAACTGTTTTCATAAACTTTCAGACTTCCTCTCCACTCATCCCGATCAGCTGTCACCAGCAGCCCCCAAACATGGAGCGGATGCTGCAGAGTACAAACTAAAGGTGGAAAACGTGCAGCGTGTGTTGCACCGTGCAGGTACATGCATAGTGTTTGAAACAGCAGCGTGCATGCCGGGTTCCTCACCGCAGTCAGGGTGCTGTTCCTCAGCTCCGTGCCGGACGCAGAGTCCGCGTCCTGATGCTGCTGCTGTTTGCTCTGCGGCTGCTTGCTGCCTCCACCGCCGCCAGACTTCTTGGTCCTGGACTCCAGGCTCCTCTGGTACAGGTGGGCAGTGTCCCTCCTGTCCAGCTCCAGGTGCTCTGAGTGCGCCTGCTGGTACCTGCTCTCGCATATGGTGTGGTGTCTCCGGCAGTCCTCTATACGCTGCCTCAGCCTCGCCACCACCGTGCTGTGTTTAGGGATGCCCACCGCTCCGCTGCCGCTGGCCGGGTTCATGCTGTTGTTGATGCAGATACTGCCGTTGGGTCCGACAGCGGGGGAGGCAAAGTCCCCCATCACCGCGGCGAGGGGCTGCTATTTTGGAGGAACTTTTGTTTTTTTTTTTCTGTTTTTTTTTGTTTCCACCTCCCCAGTCCGCCAACCCTCCACTTCTTTTTTTCTGTCTGCGAGCGACAAGCGGCCGAACACCGCGAGGGTTTAAAGGGCTGCGCACCGAGCGCGTCTCCGGAGCTTTACGCACACAGAAATAACCCGGCTGCAAAGCTAAGACAAACTCATAACTTTCATCAAACAATACAGCTGCTGCTGCCACGCTGCTAACAGCAACAATAACACCAACTCCACAGTATAAAGGTTAGTCCCCCCCCGGTCATGGAGCTGCAGACCGTCCCGCGGAGGAGCAGCAGCGGCTCCTGGAGCCGCTCTGTGCTCTTCTCCTTGGACAAAAAGTTTTGCTGCCTTAACCGAACAAGCTCAGGAGTTTCCAGGTGAACTTGCATCTCATAACGTTCCTGTTCCCTGAAAGAAATCCCGGCGATTTCATGCGTTGCCTTTAGTTGGTTTACATTTACAAAAAAAAAAAAAGAAACAAACAAAATATTTTTTTTTTTTTAAAAAGGAGCACAAGCGCCCTCGATAGACCGTTTGTGAAGCAAGTCGAGTTTAACGCAGACGGCGCTAAAAAAAAAAAAAAAAAAAAAAAAAAAAAAAAAGAAAACGCGGATATGAAAAGCAGGAGCGGAAGTGTGTAGTCAGTGGCTCCTGGCTGCCACCATCATCATAATCAGATCCACAGATTCACCATGCCAGCGGAGTGATATCAGGACAAGAGGGAGAGAAGCAGAGAGCGGCGGAGAGGAGCCCCGAAAACCCGGAGCAGAGGGCTGGAGAGTGGGACGACCTAAAAACGTGTTTACTGTTTACATCCGGACCGGAAGGCTCAACGCGCACCGTGAAAATTAAAGCGTCAATAAAGAAGAAAAAAAAAAAAAAGTCTCTCCCGCTATCAGGATTGTTTCCCCCTCTCCCTCAGTTCAATTAAAATATATATTTTTTTTTCTTAAAAATGATTGTTTGACTTTATTGATCTCACAGTCAGAGGCGTAGCCTGAAATTTTTTATAAGGGTGCCCTGATAATAAGAATGTAGACTGAGGGGGGGGCACCAGAACCTCAGGGTCAGCCTACTCTGATCCCTAGCAAAACATCCATATTTTATATTTCTAAATAAAGACGAATACTTTCCTACAGCCTTTGTTAACAAATAGATGCATATATTTAACCCTTTATAGGGTGCTCAGTGAAATCCTTTGAAAAAAAAAATCAAGCCAATAGTGTTATTGGAATCCAGGACAAGACCTTATTACCTTTGCAATATGCAAAAAATATGGATTTTTTTTTTTATGGCAAAAATTGTAACAAGAAACGCCAACTTG
This sequence comes from Cyprinodon variegatus, assembly GCF_000732505.1. NCBI lineage: Eukaryota > Metazoa > Chordata > Actinopteri > Cyprinodontiformes > Cyprinodontidae > Cyprinodon > Cyprinodon variegatus. Next base: position 443,538 of record NW_015150869.1, on the reverse strand, counting down.
CGCGAATATATTAAGAAGAATAAGAAAAGTGCTTCTATAACAAATTCACGAAAAACACGCTGAGTGAAAAGAAGAGTGTGAAAGAGAAGAGAGTGAAAGAAAAAACTTTTTTTTTTGGTCCAACATAACCTTGAAGACATTAATGCTGATACTGGCACTTAAATTTTTTGTTTATAAACCTAAATATCATTGTTAAAGCTACAGTGTGTAATTTTCAGCGACATCTAACGTCCAGACTGCAGACCGCAGCAACATGAACATCTCCCCCCCACCGCTTCCCCCCCCAACAGTACGGCGAGCGTTACGGGACAAAATGTCTTCCACGACGTCCGCATCACCTACCTTCTCAAGTGATGAGGTTNGTATATCCCTGTAATTATTACACACTGTAGCTTTAACTAGGCTTTTTAACTTTTTACACTGGAAAAAAAACCCAAATCTAGTCATTTTTTTCTTAAAACTAATGATACAACAAGGGTTTGCAAGTGATCAAAAATGGTAACTTGCACAATAGAGGGTTAAACATCTGTAATTTCTAGATAAAAAGTATAGTGGATAAAACTCGTTTTTTTAGTTCTGGGGCGTAAATCAATCATTATTGTTATTATTTACCTACTTGTATGAATAAACATTCTGCATAAAAATGATATTTATAAGCACTAATATCTACATAAATTGATTATTTAATAATTTTTTATTTAAGTTGTTATTTACCTTTGATTTCACTGAGGAATCCTAGATGACTTGCAGAGACACATCATTTTCTCTTTACCCCATATGACAAAAAACTTAGCTCAGAAAAGAGCATGAATTCTGTACTTATCATCTTTGATGTTAGTATAGTGATGTGTATAATTAACCACAAAAAATTTAAATGTTTTGAATATTCCACTTGAGAGTTTTACTGTTGTCACTGTCTGTATTAGAGGGGTAAAAAATGGTAGGGGTGGCCAATGATTGGCTAAGGATGGCCCCCTGGCCCCCCATCTAGCTCTGCCCCTGCTCACAGTGGAGAAATGTACCCCTTACATCAGTATTGTTTCCAAAAAAGACAGCTTTTTTTTTTTTTTTTTTTTGTAGGATCATTATAAAGGATACTTCACAGGGTGTTTACATGGGTATTTATATAGATGGATTTATATAATTTTTTTTATATTTATATATATATATTGCACAGGGTATCAAATAGTAATTGTATATTATATATTGCACAAGTTGTTGCTGTTGTAGTGTCCCATTGTAGAGTCTGGTACAAAATTTTGAATAAAATGTGCCAAATTTTGTACAAAATGTAAAAGCTACTCATGTGGAAGACATGAATTACTGCATGAGAACAAACAGTGGAGGAATTTGGTTACTGTATAACTTACACTCAAAGCCAACACATCTTCCAGCACACATGGTTTTAGCAGCCATTCTCCAATCACTTAGCTGCACTTCTATTACAGGTTTACCTACAAAGTAATAACAGTCTCCATCCTACTCGGAGTATTATAACACTTATTCCAAAACTAGGCACATACTCTTTACTGAAATTTGGAGAACTTGTTATATGCCTGCTAAATTACTATGAAGTAATTGCTTTAATATTAATAATGAAGGAAGTCTTGGACTCAGTTAATGTTGAGACGCAGTAGGCTTTTTGAGAAACAGGCTCATCTTTAATAATATTAGTTTTAGATGACCTAGATTGCTCTTAATTGGTACTTGATGATAGCTTTAGTCTCTTATTGGTTTTCCATCAGGCATTTAGGAAGACAGAACATGAATTTATTTATTTTTTTGTTCTTAAAAAGTACTCTAATACTATAATGACAATAGCTCTATTAAAATAAGAAATGGTCGCTTCCCTAGATGAAGCCTGAAATTTAGTATTCATCAAGACTTTGTCATCTTACAGTATTTATTCCTGTGTTGTACATAAATTGTTAAAACTCATATCTGTACAGATACATAAGAAGGTCATCATTATCCAGCCAGCTGATGACACTACAGTTTTTATTTATTCAAAGTCAGATCTCTCTTGTCTTAGGTATGGTTAGTGATTTCTGGTAGCATCCTATAAGTTTAAAAATATGAATGAAAGACTTTTCAGCAAATGTTATATGTAATAACTCTGGTAATAAGAAGTCACAAATTAATCCCCAAGAATCAAAACTGAAGATGCTCCTCTAACTTTGCTTCAATTATACAAAACAACAACAAAAACTTAACTAATGGCTGCAGAAGGATTTTTTCTCTAAAAAAGACTACTAATCCCAAAGGCTGAGGGGATATCCAGATTGATTGATGCTCTATAAAATAGCTAAAGATATTGACCGTAGGCTTGCATATGGAATTATTTAAAAAAAACAACAACAAACAAAAAAAAACTTTTATTTACCTCTAAATCTTTTAAAATCAACTGGGCTAAATACTTTATTAAGAATCCATTCTCTATCTGAAACGTTATGCCATATCATGTTTTCACTTGTTTTCTTACCTTTTAAAAAGTAATTACAGTGCTCAAAAACTCTGAACCTTCTTCTTTCCATGAGTCTCATCAAGACGCACAAATTTACTTACTTCACAAATACCTTATCTGGAGCAATAGAAATATTTTATTTGAAAACATGTTACTTTTCTGCAAGACCTGGGTTCAAAATGAGGACCTACTGGTGGCTAAGCTAGTTAATTAGGAGAACGACTGCTTAGCTACAAATAATTTATCTCACAATATAACTCCCCAATCAGTTCTTGGAAATTCTCAGTGGTATTTGATGCCATATCCTCGGGAACTCTAATACTATTTGAAATACCAAAAAAATCCTTTTTAGAGGAAGTTGGAAACAAAAATAAGAGAGTACACTGTTTATTCCAATAGGCGATAAAAATGATATATATACATATATATATATATATACATATATATATATATATATATATATATATATATATATATATATATATATATGCATTTTGTTTTCCACTAATTGAAATGTCTTTAAATACACAAAACATGAAATCATCAAGCTGTAGTAAACAGATAAATGGAGGCAAAAGATGTCTTTCAGTCATCAATGCACACATTCAACGACACACAGGAGCTCATTCAAGCTGGGCACCATTTAATTCACAACATCTGTCCCATCAACGTAGAATCAGAAACAGAAATACTTTAATAATCCCATTACTCCATCTGTGACTATAGGACCAGTTTGATATAATACAATTTCATACAGTATATAAAGGGGAGTCCCCGCTCCATCTCGCCATCAATTTGGGGGTCCTTAGCCTGGAAAACGTTGATTTAGACAAGTACTCAAAATTCGTATCATGACTAGAAACGTGTCACATAAACAGTTATTATTGTTAGTATTTTAATTAGACTTTCAGCCTGTCATAAAGCGAGGACAGATGGACCCAGTATTCAAGGAGACAGTCAGTGGGCAAGTACAAAACGTTTATTTAATGAAAAACAAACCAAAAGGGGAGCTGCTAGGATCTGTGGCACATGGCAACTGCAGGTGGGGGGCGGGCACCGCCTCATCTCAGACACTCTGTTAGTGGGAGAAACACAGGTAAGTGATCACGATCATCTGACAGAAGATGATTATCTGAGTTGGTAACTTACCTGGTTTAACAGTCCAGTCCAAGAGTGTCCCCCAGTGCTGCAGTAAAACAAATAATAATCTGGCCCCGAATGCTCAGGCTGAACAGAAACAGGTGAGAGGAATAAATTATAATTGAGGCAGGGAGGGGAAACAACAGGTGAAAGAACTAACCAATTAAGGGAGAGCAAATTGGCCAGATCATGACACAGCTTGATTATTAATGGTTATAGTTATAATATTAGAATTCAGCAGATAAAAAAGAAGGATAATGATCATCATGAAGCTACAGAAAAGCAATCAATTGTTTAAAAGCCAAATAATTTTGTGTAAATAAAAATAAATATATATCTGCCAAGAATAAAGAAATCCAAATAAATAATTTTTCTTTTTTTTTCATATCTCATTTTTCACCGTAAAGCTTGCAAAATACAAAAGAGAGCAGTGTCAAAGTAATAAAAAGCCCTAGGGCAATTTGGAAATTGGACATAAAAAAATGTCACGTTTTAAACTCATAAAACACAGTAGAGTGCAAAAAGCAATAACACCCAGAGGGGGGGAAAAAAGTTTTAGATAACTGTGGGTGCAGAAAAACCATACATTGTCACAGAGTTGACAGACAGGACTGGCTGCAAGTTTCTCTAAGAAGCACAATTTACACTAAATCTAAATATTTTAAATTTATTTAGCTTGACTTTTCCATGTTTGCATTTCGTGTACTAATTTTTTAGAACTTACACCAGCTTCACCTATTGAACAGGAAAACACAAGGTGTTGCTTTTAGGGCAGGGGAAGTGCGCAGCTGACCATGTAGGTCAGGCTTGGAGCTTGCTGGTATTTATCCTGATTCCTCTGGCAGAGCTCTGACTCTGAGCACATTCTTTAAACAAAAGGACATTTTGTCTTTCTTTTTTTAGGGGGAACATTTGGAAAATTATTTATGAGAAAAGCATGCTAAGATAAACAGAACCTTCAATTGAGCGTTATGAGAAAATTTTAAACATCATTACATATTTATTATTACTACTTGAACCTTCTCTTTTAGATTTGTAAATGTTGTCTGATCATCTTGTTTCAACCCCTTGGACAGAGATAATTCTCTCTTCCTTCACTCTAAGGATTGATTGGAAAAGGAACCAGTCTAGTTGGTTAAACCAATGTATTGGTTAGATTAGGCAATATATATCGGCCAGAAACTGACCAAGCTATTGGTTTCTCATCAACCAATTTATTTGGTTAATTCTAACAGTTTGTTGTAGTGTAGTAAGTGATAATTATGGACCTAGAGAGCAATTACAATGATGTTTAAATGTACATCATGCAAATATTGGTGTTAACCTTGGTAGTAAGATTAATATTAACTACTATTAAAATCAACAAAGGGTTGGTGGTTCACCCCCTGTTCATGGCTTTAATACTGTTAGAGGTATAGTGGAGGATGTTCTATTTCCGGGTGGATCATCTAAATAAGTGGTCCTCCTAATTCTCAATCATTCTGGTGATATGTTCGAATAAGGCCGTCCTACATACTCGTCCCCATTTTTACTTATCGGTGGTGAGTCTGACATAGTGGAAAATTGCAAATCTTCTTTTGGAAAGTAAGCTTGTATGAGCGATGCAAACAGCAACTTTTAAAGAGAACGTGCATGAGGAGAAATGGGCTTGTGAATGCTCTTTAACAGGCGTTCCCTCTCGGGACCGGGTTCAGGGTTGTGCATGTGCTTTTTTTTTTTTTTTTTTTTTGATAGGACAAGTCTTTTTGAAAAACAAAATGTTAGTTCAAAAATAAAACTAAATTGCAGCAGTGTGGCGGAATTCCCTCTCTGCATTGGGACCTCTTCTAATAATGTAGATGTTGTCATGGTTTTAAAATAATTCACATGATTTAAGAAATGCTTTCTTATCGTACAGTTAAATAGTTTCACACATTGTGGGTAGTTTAATATACTATTTGAGATCAACTGGAATCTAAACAGAGAATTTAAGCTTTATAAGAAATTCAATGTCTTAAAAGTTGTGATTTTGAGGGTATTAACTTTAAACTTTTAAATCCATTGATGACCTTAACATTTCAAGTCACAAGTGACATGAATTGGGATTTAATCCCCTTTAATCCCTTTTATTTATTTAAACTGTGTGTTAATAAGTGAAACAGCAAATAGATCTATTGTAGCTCTGGAGGAGCTTTTAAAGGTCCAAAGCCTGGGGAGGGGGATCTGCTAAGATGGCACATTTTGTCGAATCTCAGCTTTCAGACATTTAATATGTTTGCTCTACCACTAAACATACAGCACAACCATTTGTCATGCATTACACAAACCTGGCCTTTCAAGTAAGAGTGAAGAAGTCTGAAGAAAGCATGAAATGTTTTGCTCTGGACAGAAAAGACCAAAGCTGGACGTTTGGAGTAACGCAGCACCATGTGTGTGGAAGGAAACTAGCACTGCATGTCACTAGAGCTGCATCTAACAATCAATTTCCTTATCGATTAATCTGTTGATTATTTTTTTGACTAAAAATCGGATATCGGATAATTCCCTTAAAGAAGATTTTTTTTTACAGAATTTAAATGAGGGGAAACTAAAACCTTTCCACTTGAGTTTTGGATAGAGCATATTGATGATTGATATATATTCTTTTTCATCTTAAATGCAAACTGTATTTTTTTTTTTTTACTTACTCTAAGTAGGTAGCTCTGTCAGCTAAAGGAATGTTTTAGAGTCTCTATTCTCCAGTTAAAGATGAATCAATTACAAAATTAGTTGACGATTATTTCAACACTCGATTAATCACGATTTATGCGATAAATTGTTTCAGCCCTACATGTCACCCTGAACACACCATCATGTAACGTTACAGTAGGAGCGTCATGCTCTTGGTATGGAGAGGCTGTTTAAACCTGATGAGAGAATGGATGGAACTAAATACCATGAAATATTGGTGGAATCTCTTAGCGTAACAGACTTTCCACTGATGGCAGCTCATCTCTACAGATGGATGGTTTAGACTGAAGCATATCCTGGTATTAAAAATACCCAAAAGTTCTGATCCATATCTAAATCAGTTAAAAAAAGGCTTGAGAAAGGGTATCAAAGACAATCTTGTGACAAACCTGAACAGATGTTCAGCTGTTTTGCTAAGAAGAATCGACAGTGATTCTAGTCTCTAGATGTGCAGAGCTGATAAGAACTAGAGGCTGTGATTGCAGCAAAAGGGCTGACTCACGGGGATCGAGTTATATTAAACACCACAATTAAAATTTTCTTTTCTAAATTATTGTAAAAAAAACCAAAACTTACTACTGCCTTTCTATATCTCAGTTCTCTTTTGGCCGGAGTTTTTGGAGTTTATGGTAGCAAAATGTGGAAAATTCTAAACACTATGAAGGCATTGTAAAAACAGTCAAAAGAAATGTCCTAAACTTAGAGTCGTTGTTTCCATATATGTTCAAATGGCTGCTATTTTCCCCCTGTCATCATGCACACATGTTCTTATGTGTCCATGATACGTTTCCTCCGTGTTATATCACGTAGCCGAACAGTTCCCCCTCTCCTCCATCCATGACGTGCCATTCTCTCTGTCATTTTTATTTTTATCCGCTGTGTCAAGTGGGAGTTCTGAGCTCTATCCCCGACTGTTCGGGCCATATGTGCCCGCCTGTCTCTTTCTAGCCATCCCACCAACAAACACACACATTTTCACATGCTGCCGTTCACCCGCTTACATTCAGCCCACTGACAGACATAAGCATGCACACAGTCACACTGTCTGCGTGGCAATTAAACACCAACAGAATGTGTCTGTGGCTCTTATTCACATAGTTTTCCTGCTTCCAAAGCTTAAAGTTTCAGGGATTTTGGGGTGGATACTTCAAAATAAATGCAACCACAAAGGGGCTCTCTATCATCCACAGGTTGATTAACATCTCTGATGACATGGATGTCTTTACTTTTTTCCCAGTCCTCCTACAGTGTTTTTGGTGACATAAATTATTTGTGTCGAGATTGTACCCAGGAAAAAAAACCAACAAAAAATGAAACTCCCACAGTACTAAACTTGTAAACTAACCCCGTCTCCAAACAATTAGACCAAACCACCACAAAATGTAATCTGCTCATGGACACAAAAAAGAAGAAGCTTTAAAGATGTTGTAGAGAGTCTAATGAAATGTCGTTCTCTTTTAACAGCATCCATATGGAGTTAAGATATGTTGTTTAATGAGTTGGAAGTATTAAAGGTATAGTGGAGGATTTTTGCAAATTTTTGAAAAGACCTACCCTCTCAACTTTAAAAATAAAAGAGCACATTCACAAACCTGTACCCGCTCCCAAGAGGGAACGCCTATTAAACGTGTTTGAGAGCGTGCACCAGCCCATTTCTCCTTGTGCACGCTCTGTTTAAAAGTTGCTGTTTGCATCGCTCATACAAGCTTACTTGCTGGAGATCGGCCTGTTTTCCAGTGTGGTCCTGTTTCTCTGACCGTGACTGAGTGGATGTGCTCTCTTCGTCCTCTGGCATGGGAGCTGGCTAGGTGCTCGTCGCCTGGCTCTGTGTTTCCTGGACGGGGCCTCCTTTTACAGCTGCTTTTTGTGTCTCTGCTTCTGTCTCTTTGAACCCCAGTCGGCCTCGGCAGATGGCCGCTCACACTGAGCCTGGTTCTGCTGGAGGTTTCTTCCTGTTCAAAGGGAGTTTTTCCTCTCCACTGTCGCTACAAGCATGCTTAGTGAGAGAGATTGTATTTGAGTCAATGAGTCAATGAGTCAATGAGTCGATGCAATCAACTGGTTTTCCTTAGATAGAAAACTTTCATCAATTTGACTGTATGATCTGGTTGAACTGTAAAGTGCCTTGAGATGACATGTGTTGTGAATTTGGCGCCATATAAATAAACTGAATTGAGATTGAATTGAATTACTTTCCAAAAGAAGATTTGAAACATTTCCACTATGTCAGACTCACCACCGGTAAGTGAAAATAGGGACGAGTACATTGGACGGCCTTACATAAACGTGTCACCAAAATGATTGACTAGTAGGGGGACCACTTATTTTGATGATCCACCCGGAAAAAGAACATCCTCCACAATACCTTTGATATTAGAGCGAAAAATAAGTGAAATCATTTATTATCAGACTGGGAGGTAGTGGTGTGAGTGTGGATGTACGTGGATTCCTACAGGGTTGTTTTTTTCGTTAGCCATGGGGGGTTGGTGATCATGTGACCCTGAGCCTGCTAGATTGACCCATTGATCCTCTGTGTGTTAAAGAACAGCTCTGTTGACAGGTGTGAAGTGATGGTTCGGTCTCCGGTGCTCAGTCTATCATGGTACCATAGGAGGCCAGTTAGTGAATTCCCTCACTACTAATTCTTCCACAGTCAACTCTCATTGGTTTGAATATGAAGGAGTGATTAGGAGTGACAGCAACTCAGCCACAAAGTGGTAGGCCTCCAAACCTCATGTTACCTGCTGGTACGCTTATGAATAGTGTGTTGAAAGTTTTAAGCAATGGGTTTTCTAAGCCAAGCAGCTGCCATCCAAGCCTTAAATCACCAAATTTAAAACAGTGGAGACAGGTTTTATAATGCAGAAGTTTCCAAACATTCCAGCTTCTGACCCTGCAAATGATACCAGAGTCAACATGACCCCCGCTATTGGTTAAATGTACAAACATTTCTACAAAACAAATTAATCACAAGTTTAATTGACTTTGTTACAAACAGCATCAGCAACCAAAAAAAAAAAATATATATGGTTTGGAGGGATAGTCAGTTTGTTGATAGGATGTTAGGCTGGATGTCCTACAGGAGAAGAAAGAGGAGATTTATGGATGGAGTTAGGGAGGACATAGAGGGAGTTATTGTGACAGGTTATAGGGATACTTGCTGTGATGATTACTGATGATTAAAAGCCAAAGGAAGAAGAATCAACAATTAATATGGGTTTGTCTGTTTTTAAGTGATTCTTTTATATCTTTAGGCACTTGAACATCAATATTTATTGTTTAGTTTAATTTCTATAGTAGATCTCAAGTCTCCATATGGTATATTATGAGAGATTGCCTTCCAGTCAATGAGTCGATAAAATTAACTGGTTTTCCTTAGATAGAAAACTTTGAATCAATTTGACTGTATGATCTGATGAATTGTAAAGAGCCTTGAGATGATATTTGTTGTGAATTTGCGCTATAGAAATAAATTGAATTGAATTGATTGATGACCCACATTTTGGATGAAAGGATATAGAGTGAATAATAATCTATCTTTGCTTTGCAATTCAGTACACTATCCTGGCAGCTGCTAGGAGAACGGTACCCATGCTTTGTGTTGAGGATGAGGTTGGCTGCAGAGGGGGTCATGCTGAGGGCTACCTTTCAGGAGTTGGTCCAAGTCTGATAGTTTCATGATGGGATTGTTTTGGTAGATTAGGAAATCTAACTTTAAGGGAACTGCTTTGTGCTCACCTTTACATAGAGCGAGATCCATAAAGATGCAAATGAGCACATCAGAGGAACTTATCTGGTCAACAAAGAGTCCTGAGCTCAACCTCATAAAGACATTTGGGATAGAAAATTGTGAATGTTGAGTATTCCTTCATTTCAGTTACCGATCTTTCTCTATGTATTTTGTTTAATTCTGGGTCTGAATGCTGCCTGATTTAATTATGGTAGTCTTGAACGTTATAAACTTTTTTCTACCCCACTAAGATTCAATTTAGCAAATCAAAATACAACCCCAAAATTCAACACATAAAAAACAAAATAAAATAAATACTGCATACTTTCTTTTTTCAAAAGCCAATTCCTGCACTGGAACAATTGTCTGCATGTTTTATGGCTTAAAAAATACACAATGCATAAACATTTTTCTTAACTTACTTTCAGCCATGGAAGACCCAGTGTTCCATGATTTCTCTAATGTGCTGTATGCATCACATGTGAAAAGGATATAAGCCTTGAAGTGGGGTTTCAGGTTAGCATGTATTGAGGTTTTTTGCAGCCTTGTTAGACTCCCATGGAAGTCCTCAGAAAGGTTAGATAATTATCCTTTATGCAAATCAGTTAATGATGCAATATGGGGAAAAAGCAAACCAATGAATCTTAAAAAAACAACAAAACAAAAAAAAAAAAAACAGAAAATACAAAGGGAAAAAAATGAAAACAGACTGATAACATCTACTTGATGTCATGCTGTTAAATTATTTGTTGTCTTTTTTCATCCTCAGCTACAGGAAGTTCTGAGTTTTGGTTTTCTATGTTTTAAATCATTCATTTGTTGGCCAGTTCTGTATTACTTAGTTTTGTTCATGTTTGATTTTTTTAGTTTTTCTGTGTTTATCCAAGCCCGGAAGTTCCAAGAGCAAGAAAAGGCTGAATATTTAGAGTTAGACTTATATTTTGGGACCTTTTATTTACAAAAATACATCACAAAATAAATTAAAAAAGAAGAATTGTTCAACTAAAAATATGTATTGGTATCAAATCATCATAATGAACGAATAAGTTAGTGAATGCAAACACGCATCACTGGACAAACTGAAAGGAAATTTATGAATAAAAAAAAACTATGGTAAAGAACTGTTGTGAATTATAAAACACTGTGACAAAAAAACTAATCTTTGTTAGTTTCCTTTCTACAACTGTAGCATCATATGTGTCAAAAAATGAATTTAGAGAGGTGTCAAAGAATTTTAGATAAGTAATTCCACCTTACTGAAACTGCTCTACAAATGGGGTACATTTAGTATTCTCAGGTTTAGCTGTCAAAGGAAGATCAGCTTAAGAGCGAAGCTCCAAACCCTAAACATCATCACAGGACTTATTCTACTGTTGATATGAAAGTGCATGTCTCTACAGTCACAGGAAAGATTTGCAAGCTAAACTTTCACAGGAAGTGTGGGATGAGGAAAGCTTTGCTCTCCAGGAAAAACTTAGAAGCAATGCAGAAGTTTGCCAAAGAGAACGTAGACAAAGACCATGACCTTAGGCGTTTTGTAAATGCTATAGATGTTTAATAGCTAATACCTTTTTTTTAAACTGCAAATAGTGTGAAAGAAAAGAGGAGCTTTATACAGGAGTACCCATAGACCATGATGTCAGAGGATAACATTGTTATCTGTAGTGAAAAATATAGAGATGGAGCTTTGGCCTGGAATAGAGGGATGGAAAGTCAGTCATAGCATAGTAGGAGAATTCCGTAAATAATAAATGTGTGTTATTGAAAGGCACGTTAATGGTTAGAAGTTATATGGAGCAGATACAAAGAAGCTGGATTATCCAAGTACTTGTGTTCAACCATCCAGTGCCAAGGTGAGTGTGGAAAAGAGTTGAAGACACCTGTCCAAGCAGGTTGAAATGGGTGGAGAAAAGTGTCAGTTGATCAAAGAGTATCACCGTTAATAATAGGAAACGGCCCCAAGATGATGGTGAAACCAGCAGTGCTGTCTGGTTCAGAGACAGTTACACTAAGGTAGAGACAGCTCTGATAAGCAGAGAGGAGGTGAAGATTGGGAGGTTCTCTTTTGGAGTGATGAGGATGGATTGGAATGAATGAGTACATCATAGGATCAGGGGTGGAACAGGGGTGGATTCCAGGGAATCTGTGTGCCAACACCACACAGCCAATGCTGCCTAGAGAGTTCCAGACAATGAAGCCTTGAAGATTGCAAAACTGGCAGGAGATCAGATCCATCCAGACGAAGGAAAGCAGGATAGTTCAGAGATTTTGAAGCCAAAGCCGGTGACGAGGAGGTTCACTGGAGTCTGGGCCAGAAGATCAGAGATCAGAAGACGTACCGAAGGGAAAAAAACAGGTCAGTGTCAGGAAGCAGTTCCAGGTTCGGTCAAGAGGCAGGATCCAGCAGGAGTCCGAAGACAGGTCAGGCAAACAGATAAGAACAGAAACAGGCAGGCTCAGAGGTCCAGAGGCAGAACAGGTCAGGATCAGGCAATCAGAAAACAAACACGAAGAGGATTGTCAGATTCCTTATTCTTACAAATATGGCACCATTTAAGTAGAAGTAAACAACAGGCTTTCCGTCACTTTGGGATTTGATAATCAACCTGAGAAAAAGTGTTCGCCATTTTTACCCTATTTAGGATGGGTTAGAAAATAAGTCCATTAGAGTGATTTAGACTAATGAAAAAAAAAAAACTGCTTTAGGCTTTTTAAACCTTTTAAAATGAAAGGTCTGCTCCAGAATGTCCTGCAAATATTTGAGAAAGGCTTAACTTATCATTGCTACTTCCTCTTGTGTTCCCCTGTGCACCAAAAACCGTGATTATCACTCTGCTTAACATCAACCAGTAAAGTCTACCAGAAGGGTGATAAACACAGTGAAAAAACTGCTGTGTGTGGGTTTTAAGGGTGCATTGTGTGTGTTTGTGTGTGTGTGGTTGTAACTGGTACTCTTGCTGGCCAGTCTGGAAGGCTTAGTGCTTTAGGAATGAATGGAATGTTATTTTACACGCTCCACACTGGTTTTAAAGTGAGATGGTCCGTCCACTATGGTTTCCAGCTCTGACCTTGTGAGAACAACTTGCAGGTTTATTTTTTTTAAGCAGGGGAGTGTCCAGCTGAATTTTCACTCTGAAACAGCTATTGTTTAGTTAAAATATGGGTTCCCGCCATTAAAAAAAAAAAAACTCTAGTCTCAGCTTTCCGCCCTCAACTTGGATTGTTATGGGTAGATTTAGTAAATATAACAGGATGTGAAGGAGCAATACAGACACAGTTTGACATTTGTTGATAGGCAATTGTCAAGATTGAGGAACAGGGTTGTTTTTGAGAAAGCCAGAGTGTTTATTCAGACATGGCCTAAGCGGTTTTCACTCAATCTGCTGGTGCACGCACACACAAGGCACAAAAGATCATTTGTTGTTCAGTCTCGAACACGGGAGAGACGTAATTCTTTTCTTTTGTCACCGTCATGCCGGTTTGTCTGCTCACGACTTGGAGTGTGGGTGGTAGAGAATGAGTTTACACAAAGGGACATGCGCACGTGTAGAGACAAACAGAGAGGCTCATGGCTGGGAAACGAGGACTGGAAGGAAGTCTTGGGTCTGGGTTTCAGTTGCATCACAAACCAATCAAGGACATGCAGACCAAACACAACCTGCAGGAGAAATGTGTTTAACCTCATTTGAACATTTCCTCCCACACTCACACCACATAACTCTCCCTTCTCCATTTTTATTTCTTCCTCTGAGGTAGCCACGTCTACTCTTGCAGCTTTTTGACATTCAAGACGGACCGTTCGCCCTGTGAGGACCACCCTCAGACATGTGCTTGGTGATGCCCTGGGGCAGAATGGGGTTCTGCAAGGGCCCTCCTCATGGCTGGAGAAAGAAAGACAGAAAGAGTCCCCTGTCTGTCATCCTCACTGGAGAGGTTGCCGGGCTGTTGCACCAGACCGTCTGGCTTTAAATTTTTAATGTTCACAGGACTGCATCCGAGTGTGAGATAAAGAGAGAAAGAATCAGGGTGTCTGATATATTGATGAGCAGCAAGGAGGGCAGAGAATTGCATGAAAGGCACAAGGGGGGCTGCAAATTGAAGGATAACAGGACAAAGGAGCGATACCTCGGTTAGCTGCACAAGGATGCTTATCTGCTGCTTTCTTTTCTTTCAAAGCAACCACGATAATACAGAGAAGAGGGTTAAACAAGTTGGCTGTTAAAGGGATCCGGCTCAACAAATATTTCTTTTTACATCTAGATGTTTCAGCTTATTAAACAGAAGAAGATTTTCAGACAAATACGTATTTTGTATTTTATTCGAAAAATCTGACTTTGTCAATCTTTAAAAAAAAAAAGAAATGAAAACTGAGCTGATATTACAGAAACAGAACATGATACCACAACAAAAACTGGTGGTGATAGGGCTTGCAGCTGGCTGACTGGTTAGCATGCACGTCGTGGCTGACCCAGGTTTGAATCCGACCTGTGGTCCTTTGTCGCATGTCTCTCCCTCTCTCTCATACCCCCTTTCCCGTCAGCCTACTGTCGAAAAAAAATGAGTCACTAGTGCTGTAAAAAACAAAAAAATAAATAAAAAATTGGTGGTAATAGTCTAATGATCTGGGGATGCTTTGCTTCTTCTGGACCTGGATCTGATGCAAGCAAGAACTCTAACACCTTGATGCCCTTTGGTGTTTTTCTGTAGATATGGTTATTCTACATATTAGTATTTTATGCTAGAGGCATACGTTTATATACAATGTTTAATTTATTTGCAAGTAAACTTGCCTGCAAAGACATATCATGCACCAATGTTCTTGTTTTTAGATCTTGGTTTGTAGGATTTCTGCAAACCAATGATAAAAACCCTTCTAAAAGGGAGTAACATTTTTCAGAATCACAGGAAGGCTTCTTGGCAACTAAAGGGAAAATAAGCCGTATGTTAGGGTTAAATAACTCAGTTTTGACTGAGATATAAATGTAACTGCACTACTTTCCTATGAAGGATTAAAATGTGCCTCTGGATATGTCTACTAAGAGATTTCTTTCAAAACTGCTTTCCTGTCACATTAAGGTTTAGCTCCTCAAATGGATGAGTCATGGTTGTCTTTTCTCACCTGTGGATCTGTGAGGCTTGTCTGAACTTCTCATGCAGCCTGCGTTCACCAATGCTCTGAGTGGCTTCAGCACCACGGTAACAATAGATAGCATTTTTATGTATAAGGATAAAGCCTCAGTCTATTGGTCTCAGATAGGTTGGTCTGCAGTATGGGGGTCCCTCAGGGACGGTGCTGGCACCGTTCATCTTCACCCTTTACACTACAGACTTCTCCATCAACTCCCCACGCTGCCACCTTCAGTGGTTTTCTGACGATTCTGCCATAGTTGGCCTCATCACAGTTGGGGACAACTCAGAGTACAGACAGTGGAGCCAGAACTTCGTGGCGCGGTGCCAGCAGAACCAACTTCTGATTAATGCAGGGGAAACCAAAGAGCTAATGGTGGACTTTCACAGAAGCAGATCCACCCAACTTACCCAGGTGAACATCCATGGAACGGAAATTGAGATAGTGGACTCTTATAAGTTCCTAGGTGTTCATCTGAATAATAAAATAGACTGGACTCACAACACTGA
This sequence comes from Cyprinodon variegatus, assembly GCF_000732505.1. NCBI lineage: Eukaryota > Metazoa > Chordata > Actinopteri > Cyprinodontiformes > Cyprinodontidae > Cyprinodon > Cyprinodon variegatus. Next base: position 427,858 of record NW_015150869.1, on the reverse strand, counting down.
GGCTCTGTAAGAAGAGTCAGAGCAGACTATTGCTGCTGAGGAAACTGAGGTCTTTTGGAGTGCAGGGGGCGCTGCTAAAGACCTTCAACTTCTATGGAGCTGTCTGTTGCAGCAGTGGTTTATTTGTAGCTGAGAGAAAGCGGCTGGATAAGCTGATCAGAAAGGCCAGCTCTGTGATTGGATGCCCTCTGGACTCAGTGCAGGAGGTGGGAAACAAAAGGATCCTAACTAAATTAACATCTCTGTTTGATAATGTCTCCCACCCCATGAATGAAACTGCTGCAGAACTGGAGAGCTCCTTTAGGGACACACTGCTGCACCCTAAATGCACCAGGGAGCGTTATCACAGATCCTTCCTCCCAGCAGCTTTAAGACTTTATAACCACCACTGTTCCTAACAACCTAAATTAGTTATTACATTCATGCTGATTTTGCACAGTATCTTAGTCAGTTAAAAAATATTCTACTGCCATTTTGCACATCTCTGGTGTTGCTGCTATTTTCAAATATCCATCACTGTGAAAATATCCATAGCTGTATATTGGTTATTTATTCTCCAGGTGCACAGTATTTATATTCGTAAAACACTTTACAGTATTTTATCGTTTATATTTTAACTCTTCGCCAGTCCATCGCAGGGCAACATAGAGACAAACAACCATTCACGCACACGCTTACACCTAAGGAGAATTTAGAGAAGCCAATTAACCTGACAGTCATGTTTTTGGACTGTGGCATAAAGCCAGAGTACCCAGAGAGAACCCACGCATGCTCAGGGAGAACATGCAAACTCTGTGCAGAAAGACCCTGGGCCGGGAATCAAACCTTGAAACTTCGTCCTGCAAGGCAGCAGCGCTACCCGCTGAGCAACTCTCACAGTTATGTCCTATTTTATATTGTTGCTTTTATGGAAAAAAAATTACTTTCAAAGTTTTTCAACTGAATGAACTAATGCTTTGTTCATACTTTTACTTTTGCCAGGTAGGATATAATGAGTGTGAAAGCAGTTTTCTGCAATGGTGTTAGTGATTGCATTTTTTTTTTTGACAGACATGCTACTGCTAGCCACTCTTACAGCACACACCACCTTAGTGTTTACTCTCCCTGCACAGAGCTGTAACAGTCTGAAACCTGTCTGGGTCTGAAGAGGTGGCGAGCACATTCAATATGGAGGCCAGAAGCCTGGAGGATGACCTATATTTCTGCATGGTCAGCTGCTTCAGGAGGTATAAGGAGGATAAGCTGCAGCAGTTTGTTTTCTTTTTAAAGCTGATAGTAATTATCTGGTTTTATCATGCAACGATGCAGGTTGGAACTAAGCTGAACGGCATAAAAACAACAGGCACCAGAACAAGTTTAGGGTCATTTTGCACTGATAAATCTCTACAAGAAAGAATATAAACAAGTAAAACATCCATATTTTTCCACTAAATCACTGAAGATAAACACAAAAGGAAAACATCTATGCTGTATAAATCAATGTTTCCCCATAATTTTTAAAGTTAAACTGGTAGACTAGTTGTTCTTTATATGTAATTACGGTACATAAAAGATTCATAGATTAAAATAAAGACATATGACTTTACTTTCTCTCAGCGAAAACTAGCTCTGAAGACAATGAATTCTGTCATATCCCGCTATAGGATACTGATGTGAATAATACCTTGCATTCTGTGAACCCTAGTCAAGATTCAACTGAAGATCAACATGTTTCTCTCCCTACTTTCTCTGACCATCTTTCTGTCTATCCCAACATATTTCCTTCCAGCTCTGTTTAGGATTCCCTGACTTTGACTCCCTGCCCACCTGACCCACTGTGCCCTGATCACCCAACCAGTCGGATTGGATCGCCCGGACCCAACTCTTGCCTCACTGACCAATAGAAAGCCTGTTAGATAACCTAGGACTGGTTCTCTACCAATTGCTTTGTCTGTGCATCCCTCTGTGCCTATAGCGAGTAACAGCTCAATATAATCTAACATGGGACACACAAATGATATCTCAGCACAAACAATGTATACTATATCTTTCAAATGTATTCTGTAACATCTTAAAAACCTGGTGATATTGCAAACATGAAATGGATTTTATGTGACAGACCAACACAAAGTGGGGAATTATGGTGTATTTCACCAGTATCTGACAGAACATTGTTCAGTCCATCATCTTATAACAGAAGAAATGAGCAAAAGCAGTAAATGCCTAGAATGAAAAAAAAAATCCAGCTGGGTTTTAAAAAATAAAGCCGGACATGATTTGCAAATATCACCAAATTAGGAATCAACCAAATGTGGTTCAATGAGATCTCTATATAAAAGTCAAACCAAATAGCAGAGAGTATGACAGAAAGGGAACACAACTGATCTCAAGACTTTGTTTGGTTAGAAAGAGAGACAGAAAAATGAGGCATGTTAGCATCAAAACATGAGTATGACACAGGTAACATACACTAACAGCAAGGATCTAAAGGCAAAGGAGAAAAACCATATCCAGTAAACAAGACAAACGCACACTCACAGGAGTATACCATGACCACAAAGGTAATTATGTCAATTTAGGTTTAATGAGATGCACATGCCCTCCATCATTATGCAAGATCTTCTTTCTTTTCAGGATATGTTAATTTTGAAAGTGCTACACAAATAATTTAAAAGGTGAAAACACAAAAATCCACATAAATAGGTATTATTAATTTTTTCTGTCAATAGGAGACCATGTACAGACCCTGTCGACAAAAACACACCAGGCTGAAACCACAGCAAACACAGATGTATCTTCACTTATGCAGATTGCCGACATGTAAGGTGTCATTCATGCTTTTAAGGGAAATTCTGCCTACATTTATACAACATTATATATGTATTCAAGCCAGAGAAAATATCCTTCCTAGAGACAATTTTTTTTTTTTTGCTATTTAGATTGCCACAAAAAAGTACCATCTGTTGGAAACTGGTAATTGAGTAATGAGATCAGTGTAAAGAATGACTCGTTTTGCTGTTTGCTTTACAGAAGAACAGGTCTGGGAAGTTATAGTGGGTAGAACTTATCTTTTCTCCAAGAAACATTTGCCTTAATTTCTTGTAAATAATTGTTTACTAATGGGTTTTTGAGTAAACAAACTTATTCCGGTGAGATTTTGATTTTTGGGTTTTGCTTCCATTTGTAATGGAAACACAGCTGTCATGTTGATTGGTCCAGTTCTGCTTCTACATCCTGATGTTTAAACAGAGATGGGTAGCAATTAGTTACATTAACTTAGTTACATTTACTTGATTAACAATTTAAAAAAAAAAATACTTTCAGGAGTATGTTTACTGTGCCGCACTTTTTACTTTTAATTGTGTAATATTCTTGTAAAGTATTACTACTACTACTTGAGTAAAATCTCTGTATAAAACAAATTTGAAACAAAAAGGAGTTCAGTGAAAACTAAATAGCATGTTGGCATGTTACTGTTTCATGTCATCCTAAAAGATAAATTTGCAATATTCTCAGTTTACTTAATGATATATCAGCTGAATGAGTAAAATAGCATTTTTGTTGTGAAGTGATTCTGCAAGATTGAAGATAAACTGAACTTGATGTGACCCTTTAGATAAAAGAAGTCTTTTATTCAGCTATGAAAATAAATCACTTCTCAGCCGGGAAAGACATAATTGAAAGAAAACTTTATTTAAAGCTTAACTGTTTGCTTTAACAAAAACTGGATTCCTTCTCATCTCTCTTGTTCACGTTCAGATAATTTGTTTTTTAGATTAAGGTGCTGATGAACAACAATATGACAGACTGACTTCTAAATTTAGATCGTAATGCATGTTTTGGACTTCATGACAACACCAGGACATGTCAACGCGGGTCATCTGGAGAAACGGCCTCATTGGCTGATGTCAACAACACAAGCACCCACTGATTCACTCATCAGTTACAGAAAATCCTTTAATCACTGTTATTCCCCATTTTCTTGTCGTGTCATCATTACGCAAGGCAAGGAGAACAATTATATAGGGCTGGTACTTCTGCAAAAACAGACAAACAAAAATTAGCTTTTTCTCTATTTAAGTTTCCTTATATTAAAAAGGAATCTTATTAAGAGTGACAGTGGATGCTCTCACAACATGCTGGGAAGTATTTCTATGGTTCCTTTCAGTGTCAGGGAAAAGTGCGTAAGTCTTTTAAGACAGTAATGGCAATATGCTTGTAGATACATGAGTGAGAGAAAAGCTAAGTAGATGCAGTTCTGGAGAAGTCTCGCCTCAACCAGACTTAACTAAAAATAACTAAAAAAATGTATTTCAAATTAGATTAGATTAGACAGAACTTCAATGATCTCACAATGGAGATATTCACTTGTGAAATCGGCTCTTATAAACAACAGAAGGTGCACAAAGGATGAAAAGTATAAACGGTGCATCCAGATATATACAGGGCAGTTTCTGGTTTGTTAAATGAATACTTAAAATATTTGAGGTAACTGAAATAGGTGAAGGCTCTGATACTACAGGATTATTGAACAGTTATTGCAGTGTTATTACATCCGGTTATTACTCCCGTTATAAATGGGAGGGGGAAAAATATATGAAGTTTGCACCAAAACATAAACTAACCTATAGACTTATGTAAACAGCTGTGGCAGTGGGATAACTGAGTATCTGGGTTGGAAACAGTAAAAGTGGATCATTTATGGTCCGTTTTATGAGGAACAAATTCAGTAAAACATCTGGGCTCAATAAAGTAAGTCCACTTCCTCTGCAGGAAATGCATTCTGCATGAGACACCTGTGCATCTCACATCAGTGTCTTTTTCTATCCTCTTAATCATCATTAGTCCTTTCTAAGCAGCATTTATCTCACCCTGTTGCTCGAAGTGACTATCACTATCTTTCACTATCTTTTTTCTTGTTCAACCTGCTCAAAAAAAATAAAAAGACAATATTTTGATGATTTACAAAACCGGATTTCTCTAGAAAAATGGTTTTATGGGTTTGCCCTGTTAGAAAAACAAAAAATTTACAAAACAGCAAAAGATAACAAGGCTTTATTATACATCCATATCTTTAGTGTGTATTTTCGTTATAAGGATGCGGGTAACTTTTTCCTATATGTACCGCTTTGTTTACATAAGTTTAATAAATAGATGCACTTAAATACAGTAAAAGTAAAACTCCATGGATGTTTGGTTTCATTGCTTTACTTGCATAAACACTGAATTAAATGGTGTATATTCTATGCTTTTAATCAAGAAAGATATTAATTAGTTAAAAAAGCCATCATACTTTATTTCTTTATCGGTGCCATTCTTCCTGGGCCAAACAAGTCATTACGATGAGCACAAATTGGCCCTTGGGCCACAGATTGCTAACCTGACAACAGCCAGATGCATGTCTCGCTCATGCATCTGGCTGTTGTCAGGTTAACAGATTGCACACCTCTGTCGCAGATCAAGCTCTTGATGAGGTGTTCACATCCTTTTACGCGTTCCTTCTTCCTCTTGGTGAAAACATGCCAAATTTTAAGGATAGAAATACTTTCAGATCTGAATCCTTTCATATAGGCTGCAAACAACAATTTCTATTTGGATGAAGTCATTGCACACTCAGCAGGTTGCACCAGCGGTTGAATTATAATCTGCATCTGTTTTCAGATGAGACCTGTTTTCACCAAAAACAGGTCTCGTCCAAAAACTATTTTCACCAAAGACAGGATCTTTTTTGATGTTTTTTTGTTATTTCCTTTTTACCAAAACATTTTTATTCAATAAAATAGAGAAACCCGTTTTACATTCTAAAACTTTGAAAATAAAAGTTAGAGTTTTCTGACAGTGAAATTCACACCCCACACTTTGTAATCACAGCTTCAAGTTTCATTGTATCCTGAGTTTATCTGATAGATGAGCAAACATTTATGTAGAACTGTTATGTAAATACGAAAATTATACGTTTTCCAGATTCTATCAATAAAACATATGATAAACATTTATAAACCAAAAAAAAAAAGAAAAATCCATTGAAATAGTGTGTCTCTGTTGCGTGTGTTAATTAAATCTCAGAATGAATCCTGCTGTTCTGTGAAGGCCACTGGGGTTTTTGGGAGAACATTACACTACAAGTAAACTCCATTTAACATTATAATTGAAACCAGATATTAAGTAAAACTTCAACATGCAAAAGACTAAACAAATAAAGTAGGTTCATGGTTGAAAGCTGTATCTAAATTCAAACGGGCTTATCAGCTGATCACAGGTTTTTTTAACATTTGTCTTGCAAAAGGGCTTTCCAAGGTTTCATGGTTGATTAAAAAAAATATACACTTTATTAGGTGCACCTGTCCAACTGCTCGTTAAAACTTAATTTCTAAGCAGCCAATCACATGGCGGCAACTCAGTGCATTTAGACATGTAGACATGGTCAAGACAATCTCCTGCAGTTCAAACCGAGCATCAGTATGGGGAAGAAAGGTGATTTGAGTGACTTTGAACGTGGCATGATTGTTGGTGCCAGAAGGGCTGGTCTGAGTATTTCAGAAACTGCTGATCTACTGGGATTTTCACGCACAACCATCTCTAGAGTTTACAGAGAGTCTCGATTTCTGCTGTGACATTCAGATAGGGTCAGAATTTGGCGTCTACAACATGAAAGCATGGATCCATCCTGCCTTGTATCAACGGTTCAGGCTGGTGGTGGTGGGTGTCATGGTGTGGGGAATATTTTCTTGGCACTCTTTGGGCCCCTTGGTACCAATTGAGCATCATTGCAACGCCACAGCCTACCTGAGTATTGTTGCTGACCATGTCCATCCCTTTATGACCACAATGTACCCAACTTCTGATGGCTACTTTCAGCAGGATAATGCGCCATGTCATAAAGCTGGAATCATCTCAGACTGGTTTCTTGAACATGACAATGAGTTCACTGTACTCAAATGGCCTCCACAGTCACCAGATCTCAATCCAATAGAGCATCTTTGCGATGTGGTGGAACGGGAGATTCACATCATGGATGTGCAGCCGACAAATCTGCAGCAACTGTGTGATGCCATCATGTCAATATGGACCGAACTCCCTGAGGAATGCTTCCAGCACCTTGTTGAATCTATGCCACGAAGAATTGAGGCAGTTCTGAAGGCAAAAGGGGGTCCAACCCGTTACTAGCATGGGGTACCTAATAAAGTGGCCGGTGAGTGTAATATATGATGAAGTGTAGAATTAGATGGATTTTCTATAATGACAAAGGAAGACTTATAAAATTACCTGATTGTTGCTGATGACAGGCCCTAAGCACAGGACAATATATGTATAGACAATATATATTAGTTTTCTTCTAATACTAAAACAACCCACCCATGTTTCATAGTCCTGGGTTGGATCTGCGCATCTCTGGATTCAGATTTCTGATGTTTTTTCCCCCAGATATCTGTTGGAGCCATTGTGGCCACTTTTCATGGTTTTCCTCCTATAGATAGATAGATAAATAGATTAAACGTCTTACATATGTGTTTGTGTACTATACTCAGTGTATTTAAGCTCATCACATCGTTTTATGCATCTTGGTTTGTAGTTTTCCTTTGTTTCTAGTTTAGTTCCTTGTACATCAGTTTCCCTGCTCAGTGGTCTCCCCAGCCTGCTGCTACATGTTCACCTCATTAGCTCTCTTGGATTTGATGTTTTTACTCTTCCATCATTGTATAACCTCACTGTTTTTCATATAACCTCATTGTTCTCAATTGTTCTTCACTGGTTTCTCTTCACGTCCGTTTCTCTCTCTCTACGCTCCATATTTGCTAGTCAATATCCATAATCAGGTCCTTTATAAACGTCAAACATGTCAGCCCCCATTAATCTATGGATAGATGTTTGCAAATGTGGCTTAAAGAATGGGACGAGCAGAAAAGGAGAGAATAGAACTTCATTGATTAACTCTGCATTTAACCCATCCCTTTTAGCACAGAACAGCTGGCTGCCTCTGTGTGGCGCCCAGGGAGCAGTGTGGGGTTAAGGGTCTTGCTCAGAGACCCAAAGTGGCAGTCTGTGGGGATCAAACAGGTACTTGCAAAGTTCTCAGAGCACAAGTGCACTGCTCTAACCGTCAGACAGACACTCCTAGCGTAAAGGTGCAACTAAAAGCAACTGTTTCCAGTTAAAAGTGTTCAGGAAAGGGCAGTGATGGAGGTTTACAAAAAAGTCAGCTCTAGACTATCGATGCCCTTCATGAAAGCAGCTGCATCACATGAAGCAACGCCCCCCCTCAGCTTACTGGAAACACTGACATCAGGCATGTCAAAACCCACTTTTGAAGCGATCAGCAAGAGCAGAGGAGCTACTCGCTTTCTTTTTGTAAACATTAGGATTAGTTTTTTTTATTATTGCCTTAAACATTTAATCATCTAAAGAACAACCTGATTGAGTTTAAATACTGTTTTCAGTAAATTACCCTCTCTATTTGTTTTGGCTTTCACTCCTCTTTTCTTCTGTTTGCATTCTAAGCTCAGCCTGAGACCAGCTTATGAGTCAAATAATTGCTACTTTTTTCCTCACCTTATAATTTTGATCAGAGGTGTATCAAGCTGAAGACCAAACGACACACCAGAGAGATCAAGGATAGAGTTGTAGAAAAGTTTAGAGCAGTTTCAGGGGTTAAAAACGTATCTCAAGCTTCTAACATCCTGTAAAGCTTTGTGGGGTGGATCATCTGAAAATAGAAAAAGTGTGTCCCTATATAAAAGCTATCCATATTTGTCTGTTCAACGAGAACCACAGGAGCAACAATAAGAAAACAATCATGGACATTTATGCAAGGGATTCCCGGCACAGGTGAGAGAAGCTGTAGACGGGAAACCTATGAGCTGTACACTGCAGGAATCTTGCTATGAGTGAAGTGAATGATGGCTATCTTTGCTATCAGTAAGGGGAAGTTCTGGTTTGGTGGAGCTAAAAGTGAACATGTATAGCCTGGAAACAGAATGCTGGGCTCAGAATGAAAATAATGGTGAACAGTCTTTCCAGTGGACGGTAGTGGCAGAATCATGCTGCGGGATGTTTTCCTGTGACTGGGACAGGGAGGTTCTTCAGAGTTAATGGCATTTCATCCTAGTGCTGCGTGTTCCAAGCTAATAACATCATAAGCGAACCCTCACCCCCTTCCATGGACTGTTCTCCCTGCTGCCCTCTGGGATGAGGCTTCACAGCATTCAATGCAGGACCAGCAGATTCTGCAACAGCTTCTTCCCCACTGCCATCTGACAGCTAAACTGTTAAAAAAAACTCTTAATCAAGTCCCAGACTCTGCATCACACTGATAACGAAAACCAAAAAGAACTCAACTTAAAAAAAATGTTTTTCTACTGCATTTTTGCACCATATATATTTGTCTTGGCACTACTCTGAACTTCCAAATGAATTTGTTTTGCACTGTGTGTTTCACCCACACTGTTTACATTTGATCATTGCTGCACTTTCTGAAATGGGAATTCATTTCACCACTAAGCTGCTGCTCATTCACTGTCTGAAAGCTGTACAAAATGAAACTATTTTTTATACACTGTGTATATAAAAT
>NW_015150869.1:414118-417741 GCF_000732505.1 Cyprinodon variegatus | reverse complement strand
ATAGATAGATAGATAGATAGATAGATAGATAGATCAACTGGCACAGCTAAATTGTATCCAGCCCTCTCATTCAATCCACAGGTTGTTTTTCTGTCTGGTCACTTGGTTGGAGCGTTCTTCTCCCTGAGAGTCTGGTCTGCATGATTAGAGATGTGTGGCATCATCCAGATCTGTGTAAGGAAGGAGCCAAGGAGAAGAGATTGTTAGTTCCTTTCTGTCTCTTCTCCCCCGTGATAGTCCACAGACCAGATGCCCACTTTGGCATCATCTCGCTGCCAGCGTTATGCTAGGCATAGGGGGCGTACAAACACACATGCACAGGCAGACACATTAGCGCACTGAGAGCAGAAGAGGCTGTAAAAGAGCACTCGTCCATCTGTCCGTCTCTGCTGCAGAGAGAGCACATCAGCATGTTTGTGTTTCTCTAGCTAGATCAGGGGGAGTTTGCTTTTGGAAATCTGTGTTTGCTGTGGCGGGCCCTTGCTAAAATGCAAATAAAAAGGCTTCCTATGTTTTTTAACACCTCAACTCTCATGATATTAAGTGGCTTTAGGTGACTAAAACTTATAATCCTTACCTTTGATATAAACATTAAAACCATCCAGACATTCCACAGGGTTAAAAACATGGGATAACAGAGTAACAAATAAATCTGATTAATTCTTGACAAGATACATTTTCTGTGCTTTAAACTGTAAGGGAAATAGGTTTAGAGTTGTTGTTATGAGACGTCAAGGTGCTGTCATGGACTTATGCGTGTAAGGAAGGAAATGCTTTTGTTTAGAAGACATGAAGACAGTCCAAAGGATCTTTTGTTTAGCAAATTAATCAATAATCTGAAAGAAATAACCCATGAAAACCGTTAATAGTTGTAGTAGTGCAGAAATATGTCTTGAATAAGCAATATTTCATAACCATGATCATCCAAGTTAAAACCAGTTAAAATCTACTCTAGTGGTGCTGATCAGAGACTTACACTTCTATATTCTGTTACCAAAGGTAGAAACAAGGATCTGACTTTTCTCAAATCAGCTGAAAATTCTTTTCAGCCATCAGTTTCAAACATGGATAAAATTATGATTTCTGGAGTGTGTGTGTGTGTGTGTGTGGAGGGGGATTGCGCAAGTATATTTTTTAAATAACTACAATATATAAGTTCGGCATGTTTTCTAGTAGTTCTTCTGTGTTTCTTTACTCAGCTTTCTAAATAAAGCATGGCCTCCATTATTGAACAATTTGGGATGCAACAATCCATGTAGATTAAAAACACATAGTATTACAATTATTATGAGCTTGAACATATAAAACCGCATTCATAGATTGTATTTTTGTTTTCCTCTTTTGCTGATAATGATAATATTTAATAATAATGAATTTGATATATCAGCACTTTTAATAAAGCAACAATACTTTACAAGGTTATTCAAAGCTTCATAATGCGGATGATCTTGAAGTGGATCTGCTGCTTTATGGAGCCAGTGAAGGTGTTTTAGAAGGGGTGTTATACAGTTCTCTGAATGTAACTCACATTTTGACATGTAAAAAAGTCTCTTATGTATCTTTCATTTTTCAGACACCCTGGCTGCAATTCTAATAACCAAACATGCACACACACGACACCAATCAAAGATCTGTGTAAATGAATACATCTGATATTACGACCCTTCTAGATAATCAGACCCAAGAGAAGAAAAAATGCCTAATTTACAGTAGCAGACTCCTTCACAAACTGCTGTCTTTTGCAGAGCCACGTTTTTCTACAAGACCTTTCACAGACCGGATGCAGTGGTGCATCAGATGTTTATAAAGTGGGCTTTTCATGAATGACAGCAATGACAGCCAGTCACACAAGAAACAATGGAGGTCCAATCAGAAGCTTCAAGGCGGTCTAAACTCAGGGAAGGGCGCTGCAGCTTGAGCTGTGGTTTTCCACTTGGACCTAGTCCTTGACGATTGTCTGCATACTGTAGCGTAACATTGTTTTTTTTGGACAGTAAAAAAACCAGGGGACCAAAACAGACTTTTAAAAAAGTGTAGGGGACATGTCCCCTGTGTCCACCTCCCCAAATTACGTCCGTGGTTTCAAAAACAAATGGGATTGCTGGCATGAATGTCAACTGTTAGCTCATAATTGATCGCAGTTTCTAAAAATAATTTCTATTTTACATTAACAAAAACTTTTTGGTGTTTTTGATATTTGTTTCAGCAGCAGGATGGACAAAGATACTTTACTGCAAATCTATAATCTTATATCTATTAGAATGTATTATGATTGGAACAATACCAAACAGGACATAATCAGCAATACTTTACTTAAAAAAATCCCAAAAGTACTCACATAAGACCGAACAAGATGACTGTGCTTTACCTAAACAGAGGAAAAAGGGGGAATGTAATTTAGAAAGGGGGAATGTAATTTAGAAATGACTCATCCTATAAAGTACTGATATAATAAAACCTATTTTTATGGCTGCATGATGTATAATAATCTCCATGTTGTTTTATTTTGACAAAAAAGAAACCTAAATAAATCAAAATCTACATGAATGAACCCAAAATCAATCAAAATCTAAAAAAACAGAACATGTGTTTCAAACAGACTTTAAAGATGCTCTTCAAAGTTAATTTTTGAAATAGGACAGATGTGACGGGTTGAACATGGGATAGCTTCTCTTCTCTCTTCCCTCTTTGGTTTTTCATTTGTTTAAAGAAGTTTATTGTTGCTTTGTCAGTGAATAACAGCTTTTAAAACATTTCTTTGTTGTTTTTTTGTCTACAACTGTTAAAAACTCCAGAGGTCGGTTCTGGTTCTCTCCTGCCTGTGTGCCTTTCTGTGGATGCCTGTTGGAGAGCTGCACAGCAGGTGTAAGAGTAGAAGTGGATAGACTACCAGCCTTTTTAAGAGAGCTATAGCGTGGTGAGTTTATCGCACTTTAAAATAGATTGCTGGTTTTAAATTGAAATTGCATTATTCTGCATCTATGTGTCGATTTTATTGAATTTTGTTGCTTTTTCTAAATACAGGGGTTAGGACTGATTAAACAGACCACTGAAGGGTGAGGCAGGGGGTCACCAGGGGGTAGACTGGAGATGGGTTCATCTTTTCTTGAGCAAATATTTTTGTTTTGTATGGCTTGCATCTAATACAAGCTTTGTATGTTGTATTTAGAATATGTTGTTATATGTTGTTATTTTACTATTATGAGGAATTTAATGAGCGTGATTGCTTTGTTTCCCCCCATGTCAGGTGATGCATGTGGCCCTTAGTTAGATATGCAGTAAAAGAGTATAGGAGGCTTAGAATAGATGTATAACTGAATATCATCTGCATAGAAGAGAATGTGAGACATTATTAAAAATGCTAATAATTTAAACCAGACATAACAGTGGTATTGAAATCACAATCTTGAGGCACACTATAATTAATGATTAAAGTTGATATAAAGAAAACCAAACCATTTCACCTCATTTATTGGATCAATATTCATTTTTTTTTTTTTTTTTTTTTTTTTTTTTACTTGGTGCAATACTTATCATAAGCAAAACTTTGCAAAACTTTCATGAACAAAGCATGCTTTTACACGTAGGCAGGGGCGGATCTAGACAAATATTTATGGGGTGGC
>NW_015150869.1:382522-411100 GCF_000732505.1 Cyprinodon variegatus | reverse complement strand
AAAGGCTCACCGGAGAGCATAACATAATATAAAGTTAACATGACTATAACAGCTGAATGCAGTGATTTCCATGTTGCTCAGCAAAACGCTTCACAACTTTATTTAGATCCAATGCCTTTGTGCGCTTTGATTTGAGTTCAACCAAACTTGATAGTCTCTTTTTTGTCATAGTTGACCGCAAATATGTCTTTATGAGGCTGAGACGTCAGGCCTAACTAACATCATAGATAGAGAAATAACGATCTGCAACCTGATTTTTATCATCTCAAAATCAACATTGCAGCTATGCTAGCAACATTGTGCTTTCATTATGATTTCATTTCTCGATAGATAGTTAATCAGTTTTTACCTGTTTCATCCTGTGTCTCCTCTCCCCATGACCCCTGGCTCCCTCGCTTTGCCCTGCTCGGTTTTTTAAAACAATCAGTCTAGAGTTGCTCTCGCGTCATCTCGTGCTGCATTCACTGCAGTCCGACATTAGAAATTAGCGGTCGTAATTCTCAAATGATCCATAATTTATAAGCCTCGCCACCCCTACCGCCAACTGGGGTGGCAGCAGGGGTGGCAAGGCTGTCATTTAGGGTGGCATTTGCCACCCTAGTGGCATTTGCCACCCTATGCCACCCCAGTAGATCCGCCTATGCACGTAGGTAATTGCATTCACACATAGAGGGGACATGCAGGAAAAACAGACATTAAAGAAGATTAATGAAGATAAGAGCACAAAGACTTATTTAATGACAATGTATAACCACAAATAATGGCAACATCATTCCCTGAATTATCATTGTGCATTGATCAACTGATCTCTGTGGCTGAAACGTCCAACTCCTCTTTTAACTTTGATTTTAAGATATTCCCTGTAGAAAAACTGTCTGCAGAAAGGTCTGGCCTTTAATCTTCTAGACAAGACATTTATTTAAAGCTAACATGATTCATAGAGCATCCAAAGATGGAGAAGTATTAGGTTAAGTGTATGAATAATCGACAATGCTGTTATAAAGTGTTTGCCACCCTTACTGATTTCTCAGTTTTGAGTTTTATTGTCACATTTAAATATTTCAAACAATCAAACCAATCCTAATGCCAGATAAAGATAACCTGTAAATATTAATCCTGTATTTTAGTTTGTGTGGTTCCCTCTCTTCAAAACATATTTTAACGTTAGTACATCCAGCGGTTTTCAGACAAGACAGATATATTTCAGAGTATGCCACTGCATTTTTTTAAGATCAAGTCCAGGCTTTGACTAGTCCACTTCATTTCTTTAGCCATTTAAAGGTATACCTGCTAGTTCTTGATTAAGTTCTTTCCTTTTAGCTTGAGAGGAAAAAGCTTGAGCATTTTAGCAGAACTTTGAAATTTACTGATAAGCCTTAAGGTAAATTGTAGAATAGATGTTGTTAATTGTTCTTGTTTTACCTTATGATTATTAGTGTTTCTCTTAATATTTAGTAATTACTGCAAAGATAGTGTGTTAGATTAACATTAAGGTCTTGCATTAATTTTTGTTATGAACGTTTGCTGAATATTAATGTTGAATTTAAATAAATTGTACTATATAACGATCTCCTTGTTCAATAGGTAGATCGTTATATTTATTGTTTTACTTACATTAACTAAGATTAGGATCACTTTATATCATATGAGGTAGAGGATCATGTTTGCCCTTTTACTGTGACTTTTTTCACGATGCATGTATCTATTTCTCTTAAGGTTTATGAAGAATTTTGTGAATCTTTAATCCAGATTGGTCTGAACTAAATCATGATAGAGTTTGTCCATAATCTGCAACATGACGGTTAATTGAGGGCGCTCCCATAGGCCGACTGTGGCCGCCTTCATCTATGTTCAGTTGAAATAAGATAAAGCAATGCTAAACCACAGGTAAATGCTTGCAGTGAGCTGCAGGCTGTTTACATGTAACTCACTAAAAGCACTCTTAATGTCAAGTTTAAGCACACGATTATGACTGCGTTTCACATGAGCCTTCTGGAGTTTAATCTTTGACCCTTGGTATTTTTCCTGTAGGCTTGTCTCTCTGTGTTTTAGACAGTTGTTGCCATGACAGCGGTATAACCTGAGCTGCCAGTCAGGTAGGACAGGTAACCAATGGCATATGGACGAATGCAGCGGCAGGTGCCTGAGCAGGAAGGGCAGAAGTGAAAGAAAACAGGAGAAAAGAGGACGACAGAAACTTGAAACACTTATGAAGGAGTGTGTCAAATAGAAAAAAAACTATCCAAGCTGGAGGACGACAACAACACAGAAGCCCCTGAGGCCTACATGGACGATGGGGCGTTTACCACCATCTCTCTGGCAGACGACTCAGGTACAGAAGTTGTTTATCAAATGTAAGGATCTCTTAAGCAAGAGACCAAATCCTGCTTTTGTAACTGATTCTAGTCAGCTGCAATTTGCTTGCCTTTGCATAGTAAATTAAGTACAAATGATTCTCCTTGGGTGTAAAACAACTGTCCACATTTGAATATACTGGCTATTTTCCTACGTTCACCTCAACATACACCTGATTTATGGAACAAAGGGCTACCAGACAGGGAAGGCGAGCGGCTGTTTAGGTAAGCTCTAAAAGGGATTGGAGGAAGGCCTCTGAATTCACCAGACTTTATTATTGGTTCTCTTTAAGTTTAATGATCTAAAACATGTCTCTTCAAATGTATTTATGAGATCAGTGTGTGAGTGTGTGCGTGAATGGGTGAAGCGCTTTGGTCAAGTCTCCTAACTTGAATAAAGGTGCTATATAAGTACATGCCATTTGCCATTTTACCATTTACCATCATAACACATTCTTGACATATAATTAATAAACACACACTTTAAAAGAGGATATACAACTGTCCTTTTGCAAATTTATTGATTGACTTTATTGATCTCACAGTGGAGAAATGTATTTGTTACATCAGCTCAAATAGTCAAAGAAAGAGAATGTGCCGAAGGAAGAAAAAGGTGCATGGGATATACACCGTACATAAATATGACAGCTTTTTTTTTTTTTTTTTTTTTTTTTACAGTAGGATCATTATACGGGGTTATTGCATGGGGTGTTTACATGGGTATTTATATAGATGGATATTTATATATATAGTTATTGCACTGGGTGTCAAATATAGAGAGACAGGTTATTGCACAGAGTATCAAATAGTAATTGCACATTATACATTGCACAAGTTATTGCTGTTGTGTCGCATTGTAGAGTCTGGTTGCAGCAGGGATGAATGACCTGCAGTAGTGCTCTTTTTTACAAACAGGGTGTAAAAGTCTTTCAATAAAGGAGCTGCTTAGCTCTTCTACAGTCTGGTGCAAGGGGTGAAAGGTGTTGTCCATGATGGATGGAAGCTTGGACAGCGCCCTCCTGTCAGCCACTTCCTCCACTGAGTCCAGAGTGCAGCCTAGGGCAGAAGCGACCTTTCTCACCAGTTTATTCAGTCTCTTTCTGCCCAGCAGATAACAGCGTAGAGGAGGGCTGATGCTACCACAGAGTCATAGAAGGTTTTAAGCAGGGAACTGCTCATTACAAAGGATCTTATCCTCCTCAGGAGGTGGAGGGGGCTCTGGCCCTTCTCAGACAGGGCGTCAGTGTTATGAGTCCAGTCCAGGTTGCTATTGACATAAACACCCAGGTATGGGTCTTCTCCTGACGTCGATCACCGTCTTTCTGGTCTTACTGGTGTTAAGACACAGGTGGTGCTTCTCACACCAGTCTACAAAGTTCATGATGACCAATCAATACTCCAGCTCGTTCCCCTCAGAAACACAGCCTACAATGGCCGAGTCATCTGAGAACTTCTGGAGATGGCAGCTGTCTGTGTTGTAGGTGAAGTCTGAGGTGTAATGGGTGAAGAGGAAAAGAAACAGAACGGTGCCCTGGGGGGCCCCCAGTACTGCAGACTGCAACCTCTGACTGACAGCCATGCAGCCGCATTTACTGAGGGCATTCGGTGAGGTAGTTGATGGTCCAGGCAGCAAGATGTCTGTCCACTCCAGTATCCTCTAGCTTCCCTCTCAGCAGCTCTGGTCTGATGGTGTTGAAAGCACTGAAAAATTCAAAGAACATGACCCTTCAAAGAGCGTGTCTTTTTTACAGTCAGACTTCATGTATCATGTGGAGGTCACTTGAGTTAAACTAATTATTTCGCTAAGTGTCAGGAGAATTAGAGGAATTTTGCTACTCTGGAAATTAATTTGTATGTTTCTGATTGAAATGGAAGGTTTTTAATGCAACACATCAAGCATCACCTCTAACATGCCAAAAAAAGGCAAGTCAAGAAGGCAAGTTTATTTATACAAAAATTCTATATGAGACATCAAAATGAGATGTGAAAACCATAAACTTAAGATTAAGAGCAACATTTTAAACTGAGGTATGAATCAGAATTTAATCTCTAATGTCATGCTTTATTTTAATATTCAGTGATCAGGCAGACATTTCATTGGTTGGATTTTTATTATCAACAGCTGTTTTAAATAAAAAAAATGTTAAAGGAGCCATCATTTTCTGTTTTACTGTGGTTTTCAGGGAGTCAGTTTCAATTGTAGAGATACAAACTAGACACTGAGACACTAGACACCCTTTTGTTATTGATCCTGGAAACATTGGGTCATTTCTTCAAATTCTTACTTAACAAGAAACTGTAAAATGTATGTAAAAAAAAATAGTGCCTTATACAGCAATGCAATACTTTTAAATAGACAACAGACAGGTCAGCACGGTGATGGAATTTGATCCAGTACTCTATAGTCGGTCTGGACCCTTTCAGCGGCAAGAAAGGAAATTCGGTCCCCTTCATCTTTATGTCTGTCCTTACAGATGTGGCACCATCTATACGGGGTATGAAATTTACTGTATGAATTTTGTAAGCAAGGTTCCCAATATAGTGGGAATATATTTTCCTTGTAATGCTAATTGGCACAATGTTTACAATGGACATTAGTGTTTGGATAGCAATAATTGTGGCTAATATATTTCTAATGTTGTGAATTTGTATTTTTCAAGCTTTCTCACAACAAATGGTATTGCCTAAAATGTTTAAGGTCACAGACTACAGGGAGCACATAAGAGAAATACAGGGAGGAAGATAATATACATATTTTGAAATTACTGTAATAGAAATGTTTTCCTTTAGTAGGCTACACTCTAATCTGATCAAAGATTTAGGTATCTTTATGATATTAATCTTGAATCAAAACACATAAGGACACTAATGCTTTTTTGTGTGTGTCCACAGCTGTTTACAAAGCTCTGCCAGGCTATATACAAGTCAAAGTTTTTTTTTTACTGTAGTGCAGAGCAGAACAAGCAAAAGTAGGTTCTTAACTTTCTGAAGGACTGGCGTGGACACGTCCCCACCAATAATAGACTTTGGCAATATGTGGGACAAATTTCTAAATTTTATTTTGCTGCTTTTGAAGGAGGATAATCACTAATGTAGCTTAAAGTGAAAAATATTTATCAATCAATCCACAGTTTTCTGGATGGACTGATGGATTGATGAATTAAACTGAAATTGTGTCCATACTAGGGAGGCATGATATATTGCTGTTTGCATCTGAATCAGCTGTTATTCCTCCTTTTTTTAATACACATTAACGTCTATCTAGAAATATAAATGTAAGTGTATTTTGGGTCTTTTGTGTTCTCAAAAATAGGAAAGCCATTAATTCAATAAATATATGTTTTAGGTCATTTTTGGAAAATACAAACCCTATTGAGAGCGTTTGTGTGGAGCAACTGTAGGTCCATCAGCCACCACCCTGAGAGTGGCCCTACCAACTTTCCTCACAAAGTTACACTCTTGTGCAAAAGACAATGACCTCTGGGGGAAAAAAAGGGTACAAGATAAATGCTAAAATGGCTTGCCATACAGAGGCTGCTTCTCTCATTGCTTTACCCGCTTGTCATCTGCTGATAGTGCGCCCCCTGTTGGTAGATCTTAAAAATAAAAACACCCGGTGGAGGTTTTTTGTTTTTTTTAATATCAACTGTCGTCATCTCTCTCCATCTTCAACTCGGTTGAGTAAAACATCATAGAGCAACTTGACTACACTAAAAGGTCGTTCTTTTAACTGTAGGTGAGTAAGAATCCTCCGTTTCCCAAAAAACTGTAAGAAAAACGTCCAACTTGCTGTTAAAAACGGATTATAGAATGCTAACAGTCGCCATTAGCAGACGATTGCTTTAAATACCAGCTTAACACCAGTGTTCAATTTGACTTGTTACCTTTCTACCTGAGTCAAAAATCGCAGTTTATAACCCTCGCTTCTTGCTTTTCATTATCCTTGTATCTGATGTTAGGAGGGGTTAGCTGCGAAGCTAGTTAGCTAATATGGCTAAGCTAAGCGCACCCATTATCGGACACGTTTTCACCCTTTTCTCGTTTGGCCTAAATGTGACGTTTCACGGTGTTTATTTTTTTGCTCACAAGGTAGTTTATTTCTCTCCAGGGTTGATTGCATTATTCAATAATCAACCTGAGCAGTGATAGAGATCCTGTCAGCAGAAAGCAGACAGGGGTTCACCTCTGATGCAGGGCGCGGTACTCATCATCATCATCATCATCAAAGCAGAGGCACCTGAGCTCTCATCCTGTTTCCAAATAAAACCTGATAATATCCATTTATACAGATAATGGATTATAAAAGATAGATTTCTTTAGTATTATCATTTGTTAATCAACTTTCCTGATATAAAACAGTTTAGTCTCAAAATATTTTGCTCCAATTTAATTTATTGCAAAAAAAAAAAAAAAAAAGTTAACCATCTTTAATTTTTGGTACATTTGAAGGTCTTCATATTAACTCGCTTTCCTCCCTTTTGCTGTTTACCTTCTATAACCAGCCGTATAAAGAAGAATATTATGAATTATTAAAGCATTAAAAGGCAGAGTGTATTTAGGAAATTACACCTGCTGGTCAAATCTAGTGTCTGATGATGATGATGGTCTTATTAACATCTAACCCGAGGTGACCATATTTCCCAATGATAAACAAAGATGAGGTCAAATTTTTAAAAGAGTTGCATAAAACCTATGAATTTAAATGAAACGGATTTATTAAGGAGACACAAAGCTGGCGGAGAGCTGATTTCCCATCAGATCCAAATTAGTCAGTGATTTTTATTAATACCAGACATGGGGTAATATTTTAGCTGTAGGCAGGTGAATCCCCAAAAAATATATTTACCCTAAATAACATCCAAATGAATCATACATGTTAAGCTTTCCGACAGCACACTAAAATAATCAAACACAGGTTATCATTAAATCAGTGTAGCCTGCTTACTTACTTCCATATTCCTGGGATTTATTTTTATATTTAGACAAGTAGCTTCTGTATATGGTATGCCTGAAATACTGCAACAGGAGCCATGGAAAAAAAAACACAAAAAAATTTTTAAATGATGTAAAACTTTTAAAGAATTGCAAAGCAGCACAGCTGAACTTCACCTGCGTTTCTCTCCGTTAGCCAACAGTGGATCTGCAGCCCTGTATACTAAACAGGAGGACGATCTCTTCATCATGAACTGTGACATAGATGGTGAGTCCTGCAGTTTAGCAGGAAATGTTATTTGTTAGGTGTTTTTTATTTTATTGCTAACACTGAATTATTGTGTGTTTCAGGAGACCTGGAGAACCAGGCTGAGATGGAGGAGAAGACGAGGTTGATCAATCAGGTTTTGGAGCTGCAGCACACACTGGAAGGTCGGCAGGAGCTTTCAAGAAATTTTAACTGCGGGACATATTTAACCAACCAGAGCTAATTTAGTTAGCTATGTGGAAGAATTTATTTTCCTGATAACTAGACCCCTCTGCTATGACAGCTAGATTGAGTTGTTTAGTAAATAATGTAGGGTTGGGCTGTCAGACTCACCCTCCTTAGCTGTGGAACTCTGCAGCTCCTCCAGAGTTACTAGAGGTCTGAGTGCTCCTCTGAAGGTTGTTCTTCTTTGCAGTTGATCCGTTTTTAGGCGATGGATTTAATTGTTCTTTTACCTTCTCATAAAGCTACAGGAGTTTATTTACATAGAGATTAATTCTACTTACTGGTATCTTGTTTTTTTTTTAATGTCATTTAGATTTGCTGTTCTTTGTTAGCTTATCACATAAAATCCCCAAAAAATGACATGTGAAAAAGTTCAGGGTATGAATACCTTTCAGGAAAACTAAGTTTGGTTTGATTCAGTTTAAATACAGTTTTCAGTTTCACATTTTCCAAGATAAATGTGCTGGAGCAGATTTCTAAGGTCTCTCATTCGGACGTTTCAGACCTGTCTGCTCGAGTCGACGCAGTAAAGGAGGAGAACCTGAAGTTAAAGTCAGAGAACCAGGTTCTGGGTCAGTACATCGAGAACCTGATGTCAGCCTCCAGCGTCTTCCAGACCACCGACACCAAGAGCAAGCGCAAGTGAGGCTGTGTCAGACGCGCACGGTGGATTTCCAGGGACACGGAGAAGGCGGGAGGGAGGGATTCCTGTAACCATTTTACCCGAGTCAGAACTAAACTAATGTAAATAATGAAAATAGTGTTTGTAAAAAGTTTTGTTTACATTTGAACGCACCAACATTTGGGACATTTTCGTTGAGTCTCGACTAAACGTAATGTTCAAAATTAAGTTAAACATTAAAAAAAATGTTACAAAGAAACTTATCAGCATAAATTTTATTTATTTTGTAAAATATGTTGTTTGACAGCTGGATCTGGTACTTCAGTTGGTCTTTTTTCCCCCCTTCGTGATTCCAACTGTATTCCTCTGCTTGCAGCTCATTAGCTGACCAGTGTTATGCAGAATTAACAATTGTATGACAACAGCATGTATAAGGAATAAGTATTAACATATCTAATGAACTGTCATTAAATTTAGCTCTAAACTGGATAAAGCTGAGGAATCTTTAGTGATGCTTGGAAATCAGCTTCCAGAGCTCAGTGATGACAGAAAAGCACAGAAGCTAAAAGCTAAAGACGTCACAATCAGTGTTTGGATTGCTACTAAAAGAACTCTTTAAGTTTCAGTTTTAACCAAGAAATTATAAATGAAGCTAAATCGAGTTTAAATTTAGTGCTTTTGGTTCCTCTACTTGTGATGGAGGAAGATAGAACAGGTGAAGTAACATGAGAAAGAAAGAAAGATGCTTTCAGAGCTGCTATAAGGACTCTAAGTGGTATTGATCCGATCGGTTTGGTCAGGAAGTCATCTTCATAGCGCGCCGGCAGTCAGGGCGTGTCTGTTATCCACGCAGAAAACATACAGACGGGAAGTATAAAAGGATTAAGCAACATATAGAAGTGTATGATTGTAAAGAAGAAGGAATAGTTCTTAGAATATATGGCAAATAAATAATCCTGAAAGGTATGGCCTGCATTAGAGGAAAATGCAGGAAAATATTGGGAGTAATGAATTATTGTGAAGAAACTCCAGCTGATCTTTACACATCAAAAGGTGAAAGCAGGTAGATTTTCTTTAAAACTGTTGAGTCCAAGATTTAATTGATTAAAATACGTTCATAAATGATTGAAAGTTCTTTAGCAGTTCTAGTGCATTACTGGTTACTAAACTCACCTATTTGTCTGCAGTTCTCCCAGAGTTAAAACTATTGTTTAGCAAGTTGTCAGAATCTCATGGAGGGCATCCATGTGTGCACCTGGATTTAAAATGTTTGAGTTAATGGGGCGTACAAATACAAACCTTTTTTAATACGAGGTATGTTTTCCCCTAAATATGGTTATGGCCTACTTTGATGAACATCATTCGGGTGTGTAGTTGTCACCTAAATGTTCGACTTCAGGGAGGTGGGTGGAGCATTATGTGTGCCGGTCAAAGTCATGTTTATTCTGTGTGTCATTCTAAATTCCTCCTTAGTCACTTCCTGCTCATGTTTAGAGTCAAACTGCCTTTGAATATTTTGTTTTGTTTTAATAAAAGCTCTCAAATATCACTCCGTCTTATCTGCACAGGTCTATGTAAAATAAAAAAAATGATCAAAATGGACAAAATGTATCTCTTTTTGTTAGTTTTACTTCCAAGAGCGAATATACAAACTGTAAACAGGATTTAGAGCTAAGATTTGGCAGAAGGGTCAATTACAAACTCTTCAGACATTAATATAAGGCCAGCATCTCTCCCAGCCAATGAGCTTGGAGAGCTGTTTTAAGAAAGCACTGCTGCATTTAGGTTTATTTTAAAATTTTAGAAACTCTGGTTCCCTTTCTCACAATTAATTAGCAAGGCAAAATAAAAGTCTACTTTTGCTACAAGCCTAGATCAGTTATTTATATATGTTCATATTTCAGACCTCTGCTCAAAGCAAATGAGTGTCACACATGGAGCTCAGATCTTTAATATTAAACCTTTATTCATAACGGCGTGAAACAAATTCAAACCAATAAATAGAAGATCGGAGCTCATTTTCAACTTCACATTAAAAAAGTTAAGATGCTCATTACAAACTAGCTAAAAGTCAAAACAGCAAATGCAATATTGGTTTTCTTAGCTGGATTCTTTAAACCAAGCTGAGGAGGACCGGTTAGCCTTCACTCTAGCCTCAGTGTTTTGAAACGACAATTATTGTGAAACTTTCCCCTCAAATGAAGAACAGACGTGAATAAAACTCTGCGTTTGCCGTAAAATGATAAAGTGTGTTAACAGCAGCCTGAGGCTGTGCTGCTTTAAGGACAGCAGGTGGATGGTTTGTGGAGAGAGAAGTTAAAAACAGGAGGAAGATGTTGACGTCTGACACAGATGAAGGTTGGAAACGATACGGAGGCTAGAGACGGTGGAGGACGGGGGGGACAAGAAGACGTCACCTCTGGCTGGCTCCTCCCACAGAGCAGATGGGAGGAAGGGGGAGACATGGAACAGGGTGTGTGGGTATTTGAGGCTGAAAACCTGGGCTAGGTGGGTCAGAGCTGAGACACAGATGGGGCGGCCGGGTGACTGCAGGCTACCGTCTGGGTTGGAGGAAATGCCACGCTGCTCCACTCAGGGAGGAGAGAGCAGCTAGAACAGAGAAGACCACTTTCACCTTCTCCCCCATAGAGGAGAAGAGATGGCGGGTGTGGGGCTGGCCTCAGTCTTTCCGTACCCTCCTCTTTCTGACGGCTTGTTTGTGGCTCTCTTCAGCAACGCTGCCTTCATCTCCCTGCTGAAACCCAAACAGAAGCTAAAGTTGACAAACGATTCACTTCAGGTTAAGTTTAGGTTAGGTCAACTCAGTCAAAATCCTCAAAAAAGTTATATATAGATTTATATATACATAACTGTTTTTTACAGGCATCTGAATGTAACATTTACAGTGTTTCCTCAGTCCTCTCTGGATTAAATGTGAAAGAGAGTTGAATTTGCAAAGGCTAGGTGTCTTCTATTCAGTATTAAAGTGAGGCTCTGTAGCGTAGTTTTAAGCAAAATATCAGTTTGGAGAAGCTAGATGTATTACTGGGTTAATCAGTTATAAAGTATTAAGTATAGTGGAGGCATTTACATTAAAAAGAAGATTGGTTTGAATGCCATCATTAAAAACTGGTTTAGTTGGTAAGAACAAAGCTTTCCGTTTTATCTTGATGACAGAATGAGATTTTTTTTCCTCATCAATTTATTTTTTTGTGGAATTTCTGCTGGACAGTTAGGAGCCTGCTGCCTCCTCTCCCATGAAAGGAGGAATAAATTGATGGGATGATTTTTTCATTGAAATACATTCAAACAATTACAATAATGTTAAGGTTTGACTCCTTTGAGAAATTTACAGGGGAAAAAAAAAGTTTGAATCTTCAATCAAGGCAAGTATAGTCAAAGATAGGCCTCTGATTAACACACCTTTATCTGTTATTTCTGTTAGCTTTAGCATTTCCCTGTTAGCATTGTTGGGCCATAAATAGCAACTGACACAGCGACTGAATCAAATACGGAATCCAACCAAATATTGCAGTCATTACTATTATGATGAGGACTATGATTGGATGTTATAGAGCCATCATTAAAGTAGGGTGACCAGATTTGGGTTTCTGAAAAGGAGGACTTTTTTTTTGTTTTGGTTTTTTTTTAATGGGGGAGGGGGCTGACTGGACCGGACCGGGCATTCGAACCGAGCCATCAGCTCCAGGACTGGTCCCGGTCCAGAGCCAGCCAGGGATGGAGCGACCGAACCCGACCGGTGACAGTATGCTTCCCCCCACCTGCCCAAAAATACATATAAAGGCTTTAAATGACCTGAAGTCTATAGAGGAAATATCAATTATTTTTGTAATAAAAATGTTTAAAAATATATATACGCTTAAAATTGAATAAAAATGAGTGTGCCTCATCAGGCTAATGTAATAAAACAATTTCACAAAGAATTTGAGTCACTAGGTCACATGACCTGGAAGCTATTGAAGAAAAGTCCCAACATTTGTCTTAAAAAATATCTAAAAAATTGAAAATAGCTTAAAATTGCATAAAAGCAAGTGTTACATATGTTATCTATTGCCGTGATTTTATATTCGTTTGGTCTTAGCTGGTCACAAGATAAGGAATTTATTGATTTTTGTTTCTCAAGAGTGCTTGGTTCAAAGATTTGTTGACGGTCCCTAAATGCACCACAGCGTGTGGGAGGAGGGAGCAGCTGAGAGACGCCGGCCGACATCGGAGTCCCTCAGTCGGATCAACCGTTTGCTAGTTCCCACTGACTCCGCAGAGCTTGAATATCCAGTATCCAACTTCAAACTAACTTTACCACGGTGCTGACGGCTCAGCTCTGCTGCACCATAGTCGACCAAAATCCCGGACGATTCTGAAATTCCCCTTGGGCATTTTTTTAGGTATGAAAGTAGGACATGTCCTGGAAAAAAGAGGACGTCTGGTCACACTCATTAAAACCTATATAATAGCAGTTCAACAGATGGGCCTCTACCCTGTCGGTAGGACAGGCTAATGGTCCTAAAATCAGATATTGTCTAAACCTCAGTTAACTGCTGCTCAGAACTTTGTTTAGGAACTAATTTCTGACTCTTAACTTAAAACCTGTAAAATAATCTTTCAATACCTCATCAGTCTTTAGTACTATGCATGATGTCTGCTACCTGCTCTGAACTACTCGTCAAAACTCTTAAGCTCGCTTTTGCTTGTGTGTTACAGGCTGTGTGCCTGTTCAGTTAGATGGACCTGAGATGATGCATTCTGCTGGTAACCAAACATGTACCTCATCTTCTAATGTTCTTTCTGGACTTTTGCTTTCCTCAGCTTCTTCCTCCTCCTCTTCTTCTTCCTCCATCTCTTCTTCTTCTCCATTATCTGCCCCCTCTTGATTGTCCTCTTGTGCACCATTGTCCTCCGTCACACCTTCACCTTTACATAATAAAAAGGTAAGAATGATGAGGTTGAAGAAGAAAGCTGCAGTAAAACAGACGATCAGGTGAATAGGTCACACCTGCTGCCGGTTCAGCTTCTTTGTCTTCCTCGTCTGCTGCCCCTTCCTCTTCTTCTTCCTCCTCCTCATCCTCCTCTTCTATTCTAGCCTGAGGTAGTTCGACCTTTTTGTACACATAGTCATCTACAGGTTTCTGGAAACGTCAAATAGGAGCTTTTAGAAATTATTTACAGAAAGTTGAGAACAAAGGTAGAGATTGTGTGTTTTTTCTGCTACCTTTGGCCAACAGAAGAGCACAGCCAGACCAATAGGGAGGCCGACTGTCAGGATGTAGATTATCCAGAGCCAGGGTCGCTCCTCGGCTGCCATCATCAGCTGGGCAAATATCCCCGGCTGGTGGGATTAAAACAGGACATCAGAGATGAAGTGGAACTGTTAACCCTCCCTGAAACACGGAAACTCTGTCCAACCTTCCCTCACTGACCTCGTTGGCACTTGCCACCAGTTTCTTCAGCCCCCAGCTGTCTGAGGCCCAGCGGTCAGCGACCTCCTTATGAGACGTGATGATGAAATTGTCGAAGTAAATGTCTGAGGTCATGGACCAAAGCTCTAGACCCACAGCTTTAAAAGGTGTCATCCTGAAGGGGTGCAGGTCCTCGAAATATTCAGGGTTCATCATTTTCCGTGGCTTCCACACTCCCTTCAGAGGAGACGAAGCAGAAGGTTTCAGGGTAAGAACATGTATACAGATACAGGCAGCTGAAGGGAGGATTTCCTGTCACCTGATAGTTGGGGTTGTCAATCAGAGGGGCTTTCCACTTGCCCTTATACTGTGGGTTGTTGATCATTGGTTTCTTCCACTCCCCGCAGCCAGGGGCAGTCTCACAGGCTGGGTTAGGAACCTGCGGTGCCTCCCACTCTCCATCCATCTCCTCGTCCCTGCAACCCAAGCAAAGAGCAATCAGCCCTGCTCATCACTTTGTTTTAGAGGACCCACATAGGGGCTGCTGGTCAGCTCTAAGACCCACCAGTCTTCTGGTTTCTCTGCGTTTGGGTCAGAGACAAACTCTGGCTCGTCATCCAGCCAGCCCTCAGGCTTTAAGGCATCCGGGTCCTCAATCTTTGCAGGCGCATCCTCGTCCCTGCAAAGCAAAGATTCATGCCATCGCTCATATTTTCTTAGAACTGCTGCATGGATGGTGTTCAGGTCTGCAGGGTACCCAGACTGCTGTACTTCTGTAATATCTGTAGATATAATCACCAGTCATCAGGCTTCATAGCCTCAGGGTCAGGAATCTTGGCCCGCTCGTCCCAGTCGTCCGGCTTGGAGTCATTTGGATCGTCGATCTCCTTGGGCGGGTTTACAGGAGGCACCATGTCGGACAGCAGGTTCCCACGGCTCACGCTGGACTGATCGATGAACATCTCATAGCTGTTGTCCGGGTTCAGGACTAAAAGGAAACAGAAGTGATAAATAAAATGTAAAAAAAAAACAGAGGCTCCTCATTAATCAGCCACATACCGAGGGTGTAGAGGTGGGTCTTCCTGTCTGTGTAGAACTTCTTCAGGTCCACGTCGGCCCTCTTGGCGTGCTTCTCCTCCATGTCTTTGTTCAGGGGGTTTTTGTGGCGGAAGATGAAGTGCAGCTTGTAGTCCTCTCCACATTTGTCGGGTCCGAACATGATGGTGTAGGGCGTCCTGTCATGGAACTGTTCCTGGAGCAACAAAAAGGATGAAATCAAGTATCCCAATTAAATCTGTAATCTGACCATCTGTGAGGCTGACCACATTAATTTATCAACCAGATACCAACCAGACTGAGACTGCCAGAGTCTGACAGCAGTTTGATGTACGCTCCACCACAGTCAATACCATCTTGGAAATTCACCTCATACCTGGAGTAAAACAAACAAACATGGACTAAACCTCTGAGCCTGTCTGTTTTATTAATAACAGCACGGGTGTGTTCTTTTGAACTCACTGGACTACCAGAGATTCATCCTGGAAGACAAAAGGTTTGTCCAGCATCGCAGCTATGGCGTGATGTTTCGCCCGAGACTTGAGCACCAGGCCCTGGTCTCCTGGAACCTTGTTCTCCTTCAGTGGCTCCACCATCCACTTTCCTGCAGGCAAACAAGAAAGAGGACAGACACAAGGGAGTTACAAAAATATTAAAAAAGTTACAAACATAATTTACTGGTTTCAGGCTCCAGATACAGGTTGGTGCAGTGAAGAGGCAAAGCTCTATAAACTGTCAACACTTCCTGCGCTGTTGACAACAAAACTCCCTCACTCCCCATCTCCGTTCTCCTCAAGCCCGGTAGTGTGTTCAACACTGAGAATTTGGATACAGTTCAGGCAGGCATTTAAACTGTCTGACCTCTCTATGCTAAGTCCAATATGTAATAACCACCTTTTTCCAGCCTCCAATCTTGATGTTACCTTTACACAATGGGACACTTGGGGTCTTACCACATGCAGGGATTTTTTTATAGATAACACTTTTCCTACTTTCACAGATCTGGCCAACAAACACTCTATTCCTAAATCCAGTTTTTTCCAATATCTTCAGATCCGTCACTTTATTCAAATGTATAATCCATCATTTCCTCAATTACCTGAGGATTCAAAACTGGATGTTATACTAAAGACCCCCATAACTTTAAAGGGCCAAATCTCTAATTTATATAACTTAATCATGTCATTTAGTAGCGTATCAACAGATAACATCAAAATAAAATGGGAGGCAGAATTAGGGACAGCCATTTCAGAAGAGATGTGGGTTAGAGCTCTTAATCTTGTGAATGGGACTACTTCTTGTGTACGTCTCAACCTGATTCAGTTTAAAATTCTCCACCGTACTCACTATAGTAAAGTCAGACTTGCCAAAATATACCCTGAAATAGATGGTACGTGTGATCGTTGCAGAGCCACCAACGCAGACTTAGCTCACATGTTCTGGTCATGCTCTAAGATGGAAGAGTTTTGGAGATCAATATTTGAGATTTTGAATGTTGCGTTTGGCCTACATCTAAGACCTAGTCCTCTAATGGCTATTTTTGGGGTTGATGCAGGGATTTCTAGTGAGGCAAATGTTATTGCTTTTGCAACTCTGATTGCTCGAAGGAGAATACTTTTAGAATGGAAATCCCAATTTCCACCTAAGGCATCAATGTGGCTTTCTGATATGATGATGTTCCTAAAAATCGAAAAAGTGAAGTACTTTCTGACGGGATCGACCAAAAAATTTTATAAAGTATGGGGCCCTTTACTGGGTTATTTTGATAAACTTGCAACTCTCCCTTCTCACTAGTAAGCAAGTCTCAATGTAAAGTGTTTCCATTTTTGGATAAGAATTCCCCCCCCCAAAAATTTATTTACTTATTTTTTCTTTCACCCAATTTTTAAATTTTTATTTATTTACCCCCCCCCCCCCCCCCCCCCTTTTTTTTTTTTCCTTCTTGCCGGCATAGGGTTAGTTGGGGTTGGATGGGGTTTACAAAAATATAAAAATGTCGAAATGCTGTGTGGTTCTTGTCATATTGTACACAGTCAGAGGAATTGTAATAACTGTTAAACACTACAATCTGAATGGCATTGTACATCTGTTTTAACAACAATAAAAATATGATAAAAAAAAAAAAAAGTTACAAACAAACCACCAGACTTTCTTTTCCAAGTTTGAAGACGTTTCGTTTCCCATCCTTGACGCTTTCTCAATTAAAAATGACTGGATTAGCGTTGAGTTATATGCTTTATAGCATAGCCCTACAGAGCCTTGTTATGGCTTAGAAAAAATGCAAATTGAGCTGAAAAAACAGGTCCACCCCTTAGTGATGGGGAGTAGTTGAGGTCATTGTTGTCCTGCAAGAGATGATACTGGCCTATGCCTCTGAAAATGGAGTCGTAAGGGTTATTGTTGGCCTGGCTGACCAGGAGAGATATTTTGGTCCCCTTCATAGTGATGAAGGGTTGAGATGATAGCGGGGACTCCCATAGCTAAGAACTCCCATAACGACTCTATAAATCCTCTACCTCAAAGCAAATCCAGACATTTTGAATTGAGAAACCTTCCTGGATAGGAAGCGAAACATTTCCAAACTTGGAAAGCAAAGTTCAGTGGTGTTTTTTTTTTTTTGTTATGACTAGAGCGAGAACATAAAGAACTCAATCTAAGCTAAAATAACTGCTTTAGGCAGCTAAAAGCACCGTCATTGTTCAATATGTCATTTACATTAGCACTGCGTCTGGGCTGTGATGAAATAACAGACAGTAGGGACTAACAGATAAAGATACAAACCGTCATATTTGGCGATGTCTTCATCAGCATCCTCCTTCATAGTTTTTGATAGCTGCCATCTGCCAACATGGACGTTATAAAACTCTGTTAGGCACACCTAAAGCCCCACATCACTAAAATCCATCAGAGTTTTATCAGACCCCCTGGTATACCTGTCCAGTGATCCATCATCAAACGTTTCTGTAAAATACACATCTCCAGTGGGAACAGGAGTCTTGTACGTAACCTGCGATTGGTGGAGACAGATTTCAAACTCAAAGGTTTAAAATCCAAACATGCGCTTATTCTTGGACATGTTCCCCACCTGGAAGGTAACATTAGCGTCAATTTCAGACGTTTCAGCTCCGTCTTTATCCTCCTCAAACTGTTCTTCATCTGTCACCATTGCTTCCTCCTCTTCATCATCATCTGCCATGAGAACCTGCAGCTCCTCCTCGTCTAGACCCCCATCGCCGCCCAGAGCTTCCGATTCTGGATGCTCATGGCTAGATGCGATGGCCGCCAAGACCATAGAGGAAAGGAACAGCAGGCGCCACACCCAGCCTGCACCTAGATTCATCTGAGAAGAAGGAACCAGACATACAACACAAGGAGGTGGTGATATAGGAGATGTTCTTCATAGCGAAGTGTTTGTCAGCAATAAAAAAAAAAGAACATCAAGCATTTAAGATGTTAGAGGAGTGACTGGATGAGATATAGAAGTTACACAAGTCTGTGTCACGACAGCAGAGTCTGTGACATACAGTTCGATTTATTTTAGCTATAAAAAAAACCTTCCCATAAATATAACATCCAGAAACACTGAGTGTATGTGACTAATTGCAGATTTCCTCTTTTAGATTTCTGGTTTTAATGACTTTATAACCAAGGATCTGCATGCATATAAACAGCATTGAAGATCTGCTTAATATTTCCTTTATAACAGATATCTGCAACTTCATCTGGATCCGCTCAGCCTGGCTCTGTTTGGTTTAGGAGCAGGAAATGAAAATCCTCACTGTGGACACCAGCAAAGCTCCAGGCTTCCCCTGATAAATCATACTTTTCATTGAGATGTTTATCTGCTTGTTACTAACTGAGGAGGCAGTGAGGAAAACTCCCCTCTATGGCTCTTTAGCATTCATCTAAGTGCTCAGTTTGCGCCAACGTGTTTAATAGAATCACCACAGCAGCTGTGAGTGAAACCCTGAAGGGGAACATAATAAGGAGAAGCTTATAGGTAACTGTAACCCATACAGTTGACAAAATTATTCTTAGGACCAGAAGGAAACAATGACAAGCAGAGCTGGAAGAGATCTGATGATCTGGCTCTGAAATCTAGAGACAAAGCAACAGGCACCACTATGACCTCAATAAGCAAACTGTTGTTAATATATAACTATTAGAGAGGGAATCCATTGATGATATCTGGTTTCATCCTTTCCTTCTTCATCATTTATTTCCTATAAAAGCAGTTCACCAGTTTTAAACAACGTTCAAAGGCTTTTCTGTACATTATTATTATTTTTTTCCTATATTTCTGTCCCAGATAATTCTACATGTAACAAGGGCTGGTATGTTTAATGAGTTAAGAACAAGAAAACAGTTCAACTAAGAAAGTACAGAAAAATGTATTACTGCTGTTACTGTAACAGAAAAAATAAAAAAAAATCTTCTGCAGCAGTTTATCCCTGGCTCCTCTATGAATACTTTTTATGACGGCCTCTTTATATTTTTTGGGTCAAATATAAAACGTGATGCAACATACTAGGAAGAAACGCAGCAGATTTTGAACTGCCTGGGAATCGTCCTGTCAAACTGAGCTACTTTTGCCATTTTATAAAGCAGCTAATAAGGTAAATGCATGGAAACCAGCTTACCAGTGGTAAACAAGGCATTAAAAACCTAGGGTTTCAAAAAAAATGATTAGTTTCTCATTAGTGATGTACTGATCTGATTGGTATCTGCATCGCTCCCAATATTGAAGAAATTATAGATCAGTTAGTGGTGAAAATCAGCCCAATTCATTAGAGCTGATCCATTCAGTATATTTCTATGACAAATATAAGTTTGGCTAAAAATCTTTTTAAACAGCAGGAAAGTTAAGCCCTTATGGGCATCTGTCTCTGATTCAGTAAATACAGTCAGTTTGCATATTTTATTTTCAGGATGGAAATAACATGAAAGCAAACAAAGCTCTGGTATTGGAAAACTATTGTAATCTGCAGATGAAAGTATTGGAATCAGATCGTAAGAGAAAAAATGTGGATCTGTGCATCCAACTTAATGGGGAGAAAAAATTAAATGTATACTGGCAAGTTTGTTAAGCGACAAATGATTTCCTGGAGAGAGCAAAGATTACGATTAAGAAGATTAACTTTATTGTCCCAAAGGAAATTTGATTTGGGTACAGACTCTGGCTGCTACATGGTCTAAAAACTATGTGTCAAACTGCATTCACACCTAAAAACATTGCTATAAAAATGCCATTATAAGACAATAAATAAATACATAAGGAAGCGTATTATATTACATTCACAATAAAAAAAAAATTGAAAGAAAAAATGTATAAAAATCCTTCTTTAAAAAAATCTGTTATGTGAGATAATGAATACGTAAAAAAGCATGTCAGCTTAGTTTAAATTTTGAATACCATTGCCTATTCCACAATTTACTGCTTAATCCCGTTTATTGCCTTCATGGAAAGCGGAACAAATGAGTTCTTATAGCGGTTCAATCTACAGGCAGTAACTCTAAGACGTCGACCTGAAGGAAGAAACTGATATTCTGAATAAAGAATATGAGACCAAGAATGGCCAAACAGATGTGCACTGCCAGTAAGCTGGCTGAAATAAGGAAACTACAGGTTTCCATTCTATAAAAGAAGGGAAAAATTAATCGTTTGGAAACTAATGATTCTGGAGAAACAACATTGTAAAAGGAAAGAATATTGTTAAGCCCCTGACTGCAAGCTATGAATGTTTTATATATGTTACTCTAAAGGGTAGAACAGCTTTTTTCAAAGGTTTTGATGCTTTATAGTCAAGCTTTAAGCAAGAAACATACAGGAGAATAGAATGCACTTGAAATAAGACCAAATAAATGGCAAATATCAGAATGAAATAGATTAAAGGCTTGGAGAAAATTTAAAGACATTAAGTCAATATATATAGAGACAAAATATAAAGTCATGGGAGATGATTCAATTCTCCTGTTTGGTGCTAAACCTGAAACACTTCACATAGAAGCAGCTTCATGTCTTATCAGATCAACTAATAATTATATCACCTACATGTGATGATAAAGTATGTTATCTTGCAGCAAAGCAAAGCAAATAAGCTGCTTCAATTCTCCAAGCTGTCTGTTGTTATACTTTCTCTAATAACGCTGCTGATAAATAGTCTTTATTTGTTGGTAGAAAACGCCCACCTTTAGCAGCTGCAATGTTAATGACAGCGTGTGAAAAGAAAAAAAATAATAAATAAAGCTGATGGGATGGATGTAGAGCCAACATGGCTGCCGTGGAGGACCGCAGTGGCCCGAACGGCTTCAAGATGAGCGGCTGTGTCCGCAGCACCTGCTGCTGGATGCTAACAGCGCCTCTCCACTGACAGCAGCACAATATGCGGCTCAGCGGATAAAAATAATTAGCTCATACAGTCACAACCTTCATTAAACACATTTGGCTTTGGATCTAGAAAGTATGATATACAAAATAGAACAGCAGCTTCAAAACAGGATTTGTTTTGACAGTAAAAATGAATGAAAAGCAGCTGCTAGCAGGCTAACTTAGCATTAATGTCGCATTAGATGATATGTAGAGACTTACAGAGAAGCAAACACTAACCTTATGAGATGTTTTGACCGCAGAGGAGAAATCCTTTAAAAAATCTGTCTCTATGTGTCAGAATCCTGAGCAGTTGTCCCGCTTCGGTTTCAGAGGGAAAGGGAGATATCTGAGGGAGCGTGAGTGACAGCTTGGTCAGAATAACGGTAAAGCCAGTGATGCGTTCGAGGACAGGCGGAAAAAAAACAACCTCTCATGAGACAAAATCTACAGAAGAGGATAAGGGCCCCTGGGGGAAAAAATAATTAACCGATTTTTTAAATATTATTTCAGTTTAATATGGGAAAAAAGTCAGAAAACAAACTATACTTTCCTACAGCCTTTGCTAACAAATAGACGCATATATTTAAAAACCCCGTAATTTTTAGATAATTAGGGGTGTGGGAAATAATCGTTTTGGCGATATATCGTGATATTCGGCTGTCCAATATAATATCGATCTTTCACTTCTTAGTATCGATTTAAAAAAAAAATGGTTACATAAAGCATTGATGGGAAAATAGGCTACCTCTGCACCACCACTCTTGCAGAAAGCGCTGTGGAGCCCTTTAACTGTGCGTGCAGCACCAAATCTGTATTTGAGGCCGTCACAGTGGAAGAAAAGCCCAAACAACATGGATAATAATACCTAATCAATATTTTCTGATGAAAATATGCAGCACTTGCTGTTTTATCTCATCATTTGATTTTGATAGCTGGGGAAAATATGGCAATATATAGTGATACTGCAATATCGTGATAATATCGTATCGTGACCCAAGTATCGCGACATGTATCGAATCGCAACACTCATGCCAATACTCACCTCTATAGATAATAGGTATAGTTGAAAAACTCTTTCAGTTTTGAACTCTGGGGTGTAAATCTTTTCCTTTTTTGTTATTATTTACCTACGTTTATCAATAAACATTCTGCATAAAATTGATCTTTACAAGCACTCATATCTACATAAATTTATTATTTTATAAGTTTTTATTAAAATTGTTATTTATCTATGATTTCACTGAAGACTCCTAGATGACTTGCAGAGACACATAGTTTTCTATTTACCCTAAATAACACAAAATCTAGTTCTGAAAAGAGCAGGAATTCTATACTTATCATCTTTGATGTTAATATATTGACATATATAATTAATCACAAAAAATTTAAATGTTTTGAATATTTCACTTGAGAGTATTACTGCTGCCACTATCTGTATTAGAGGGGTAAAAATGGTAGGGCCATGGCCGCCCCTGGCCCCGCATCGAGCTCTGCCCCTGGTACTGTATACTGCTGTATTCTTCAAACGGAAGGCGTTTCGGGGTTTCCCGCTGACAGTGAATGCAGCATCTGTCGTAAACTGAAATTATTTTTACGTTAGGTTTTGGATGATTTGAAGTACACTTCGCTGCAGCAAACAGAAAGGGGCGGGGACGGACCACTGTCAGGCTTCATTTCCCATAATAACTGACTCACGTTACAGAAAATCCAGTGATTAAACGTTGTAGCTTAGGTAATACATTTTATAAATAAACCTATCGGGCTTTAGTGTCGTAAATCGTTTTTACCCGCGCATGCGCGAAGCGTGTAAACACAAGGCGGTACGCATGGTTGCTGAGAGGTGAAATTAAAAGTGTGAATATAAAACAGAAACCTGCAGCATGAAGGATACTCCGCTGTCCAACTGTGAGCGGGACTTCCTACTAAAAGCCATCGAGGAGAAAAAGGTAACGTTTAATTTGGATTATTTTATACCGTAAAGCAATCTGAAGTCAACTATCTTCATTTTCTACCAAAATTCTACAGTTATCTTGTTCTACAGGGGTTAGATGTAATTCCCACTCCCCATTATGACATTTTGTTTGTCTCTCATATTAAATATATTTTAGGAGATGAGAAAACATATGAATAAAGGAAAAACGTCTGACTAAAAAAACAAAACAGAAACCTCCCCAGGTATTTTAGTTTTTCTGGAGATGTAAGTAAAATATACTTAATTTGGTCGGTTTTAATGTTTTAACAATGAATGTAGCTGGTAAATCTCAAACAGTTTGGGGGATCTTTCCCTCGTTCTGTCACCACATTAGTGAGAAATATGCATTTATAGTTTGAACAGCAATCCAAGAATCAACCTCATGTCAAACACCTCTCACTGGCCATGGATAACCACTTATTCTGGACGTGAGTCATGTTAGGAGACATGTATTGGGTTGAAGGATGACATTTTGAGGAAAAAAAGAAAATAATTTGTTCATATAACAACTCCTGAAACCAATGGCGTAACTATTGGTAAGCAGAGGCTGCATTTGCGTAGGGGCCCCTGACCACTAAGGGGCCCCCATCACTGACACCTGGTTTTACCCCAACACATGCCAGATTTCAACATGATGGTGAGCCGTTTAAACACGACACCAATAGCAAAGCAGACAGTGGTAATTTTAATTACTAGGTTAATAACTGTTAGCTCATTAGACGCTTGGTAAGAAAATACACCCATATAATATGTTTCAAACCGCTTTTTTACACTATGACTTGGAATTATGGGTAATCCAGAGCGTAGATCAGTCATCCCCAAAGTCGGTCCTTGAGGGCCGCTGTCCTGCAGGTTTTAGAGATTTCTCTGCTCCAGCACAGCTGGTTTTAATTGAAAGCTGATTAACAGGCTTTTGTTCAACTGCAATCATCATAATCAGCTGTGTTAAAACAGGGAAACCTCTAAAACCTACAGGACAGCGGCCCTCAAGGACCGACTATGGGGATGCCTGCCGTAGATTAAAACCATAAACGCTACTTACAATGTGTTACTGACGATGGATACCAAAAAGAGTTACTTAAGCGGATTCCAGAAAAGAAAAAAGAAAGAAGAGCTGCTGGAAGAACAGAAAAAACTTAACAAAATAAACACATTCTTTCAAAGAACAAAAGAGGGAATGATGGACGTTGCTGCTACAGTACTTCATATGGAGCCCACCCAGATAATGATGCGTACAGGCCTTTTGTTGTGTCGTTACGGCATTTTCTGAAACACAACTACAACATCTTGGCTTCTCCTCCTGATGCTGCTCACAGGCTTTTTTTGCACATGTTCAGCCATTGTGGATGTGTTGGTCTCTCTGGAATAAGCAGCAGGCTAATCTCTAAAGTGTTTCTGATAGAGTCTGCTCTGTGGGGAAAAGCACTGCTCTCCTGCAAGAATTTGGTCCCCAAACATGAAGCTGTTGGGTTACCAAAGGGAGCATCATCTAATGCTGATTAGGGGTGTAAATAATAATCATTTTGTATCGATCCAACAGCCGACGATCCGATGCATCGACACGTTTGTGTTAAAGATTCTGTGTATGCACCTTAATGCTCTATCTTTCCGGTTCTTTTCCCTGAGAAGAGATCACTTGGGACAAACTCTTTAAATAACACTTCATAACTTATATGTACGGTATTAAATAACCAGGAGACATGACAACAGATTCTGATAGAAATTGTAATCTTACTCAGATCAGAGAAATTGCTTAGAATATACAGAAGGCAGCTGTTCCCCTCCGGGCTCACCTCTCAGGAAGTGACCCCAATTAACAGTTAAAGAGGCATTTTATACATCTCCAGTCTGCCACATCATCTAATTTTACATCATACACTTTAGCAGATGAGTAGACATTTATGGCTCCAGCCTTATCAAAATAAAACATTGCTCTCATTCCACTGCCAAATCTTTGCCACGTACAAAATGACATAATTCGATTAAAACGTCAGTTCTGACGCGCATCAGGCAGCCCATAACAGGGTGTGATAAACTCACACATCTCCAATGATAATTATCCTAACACCCGCAAGAGTATCGATTCATGTTTTTTGCTCCTGGACGTAATTCTGACTCCCGTGCTGCGTTGGCACTAAACCTATTTTGCTCTCCTACCTCGCTTCCTTTAGCCACCACCCTCTTTCTGCTTCCCTTTTTTTTTGATGCAAGGCCTTTCAGACCCTATAACACAGAGGCATTATTATTTTTCAGTGATTGAGGTTTTAATAGGCGTTTTTTGTGTTGAACTTTTGTTGCTTCTTTTATTTGCTGTTGCTTCTCAAATAAAATGCATAACGATATTACAGCTTTCATTGATTTATTTCAATTTTGAAACTTTGTCTAGCCTGTAAGGTGGAAAAAAAATTAACCAATTAATTGAATCGTATCGTGGTGTATTCTTGAAAATAATCGATAATTTACACCCCTAATGCTGATATCCTGATAAATCAATAAAACACTGATTTGCTTATTTTTTCTGCTAAGTTAATCTGATGTGCCCAACAGAGCAGCACTATCAGATGTCCTCCTGATTTAATAGATCAAAGGCTCCAGATTAACCTCTCTGCTGTCTCCTCCTGCAGCGCCTGGATGGACGACAGACCTATGATTACAGGAAGATAAAAATCACCTTTGGGAGTGACTATGGATGTTGCTTTGTGGATCTGGGACAAACCAGGTGAGCGTTTGGTGAACTAAAGCAAAACATATGTTGATCCGTTTAATTCTGCTTTGAAAGGAGGATCCAGAGTTAAACAGCACATCTGGAGGCGATCCTTCATGGAGGACTGGAGAGGGTGAAAATCTGGAAACCTATTGAATCACTAACTGGCTTTTTTTATTTAAGTAAATGCTATTTATATTTATCATGTACTATTCTTCAGTTTATTTTTAGAACCTGTGTTTATGTTTCATTTAAACTCATTTTATCATTTATTTCTTCATTAAATTAACCATATTCTGCTTTATTTTCTTCCAAAATAATGTTTTTCGTTTTCCTACCAAACATGGAAGCTGTTTTAACTTTCTCTTGAAACTTACGAGCAAGCTGTGTTTCAGAGGGGCTGCCTTGCAAGACATGAGGTCATGGGTTCGATTCCCGGCCCCAGGGTTTTTCTGCATGGAGTTTGCATGTTCTCCTTGTGCACAAACGAGCTCTATCCGGGTAATCCAGTTTCCTCCGGGAGTCCATAAAACCGACTGTCAGTTTAATTGGCTTCTCTAGATTGTCCTTTTAAAAGAAGAAAAATATATATAAAAAAAAAAAAAACAGAATTCACAAATTTTTTGATATTTAAATGGGGAGTTATAGTTTATGGTAATGTTTTATCGTGTGTTGCAGTTGACTTTTGTTGTTAAACTGTTGAAAGATTGGTCGACAAAAAAAATTGTTAACCACTTGGTCAAAGCCTGCAGCTGCATTCAGTCTGTAAATCAGAATGGGCAAAAGTTATCGTCTCCAGATGTGCTGAGCTGCAGAGATACAACCAGAGGTCTCAGCAAAAGGTGGCTTTACAAACTAATGATAACATTTCTGATAGTTTTCTAATCTGAGCCGCCTGTGTGTGCGTTTTTTTCCCCAGGGTTATGGCCCAGGTGTCTTGTGAGCTGGTGACGCCTAAGGAGAGTCGTCCAAACGAGGGCATCATGTTCTTCAACCTGGAGCTCTCACCCATGGCCTCGCCTGCGTTCGAACAGGGAAGGTGAGAACAAGATCGGACACACCTGTGCGTGTGGCTTCTCGTTTAACCCTCTGCATTTCATTACACCTTAAAGAGTTTAGATGGGCCGTCGGAGCAGAAAATCATATGTGGGATTTCTGTCTCCCTGCAGACAGTCAGAGCTGTCAGTGAAGCTGAACAGACAGCTGGAGAGATGCCTGAGGAACTCCAAGTGCATTGATACCGAGTCCCTGTGCGTGGTGTCTGGAGAAAAGGTGATGCACATAGCGAGACACACGATTCGCAACACAACACCTGGCATTAAACAGCTCGGATCCCTGCTTTTGTAAAACATTTCCCAGCCATTTAGAAACCTTTTTACTTGGTAGATAGCTTTATGTTTCCCACATTCTGTGCAGCTCCCTCTAAACCTATTGACATCCTGAATACGGAGAAACTTGAAATAATTCATTTTTTTTTTTGTTTGAGCAACATAAAATCAAAATAAAACATATGTCCTCTAAATTCAGCTTATTTATTCAATGGGAGAAAAAAAATAACTGTATATAACAAACTAAAACTTATCTTCCCACCTAATAATACCATTATAGGACCTTTATAAAATTATGTAGCACTAGAACCACTTATTCCTTGCAGCTGTTATCTAATAATTACATCCTAGACAAAGGAAACAGGTCTGCATCAGATTAGGCATCTTGTGATGCTGATGATGCTGGTAATGGCTGCCATGACGATTATCTAAGTTGTGATATGTGCCTATGTTTTTGTGTGGATCCATCACTGTGATCTCAGCATTTCAGCAAATGTCCATCTGTTGCTTTTAGACTCCATCTTACTGGCTAATGGTTACATTAGTAATTAATTAGCCTCCAAACAGTCCTTTAGAGCATTATTATTACACACATTGATATCTGTGGCTTTTCCTACCATATCTCTATAGAATGTCTATAGGATCTGTTTGTTTTTCTGGTTGTTGTATATCATCGAAACACAAACTGCTTTATTTCTTAATGTAAGCTACCTATTACTCTTTATTTTGAATGCAAGTTTTTATTAATGTGTTTTTGTAAAGTTATAGATTGACCTTTTTTCCTCCAACGATAAACCAAATGGATTACACTGATCAATCTAAACATTGATAGCATAGAGTTTAAGGTTCCTAACCAGGCATCCCCTAACCCCCAGATTCCACATACTCCGTCAGCGCTCCGCTCCGCTCCGCCCCGCTGACGTACGTCGTGCGGAGCGCTTGTCTTTCATGTAAATCAATGAGAGCTGTTCCACATCCACCGCTACTCCTCCGCACGTCTCCGTCCACGTACGTCTTCTCCGTCCGTCACCGACAAATTACGGAGCCGAGCTATTTTTTGCTCCGCTCCGGTCCGGCCAAGTCAAGATCCGCAATTGCAATCGCACCAAAGAGGAAAAAGAACCTCGACAAATTCCGGTTCGTCAAATTAAAATATTGTAGCAACAGATTGGTGACTTTGCGTGGAACTGTTTATAAAGCCGTATGTTCGGAAAGGAAGCTCGAGGCGGAGAAAAAGCTAGAGAATATATATAGCCTACGTATATATATATATGTGTGTGTGTGTGTGTTTACATACATACAGGAGTCATGGAACTCTGCTTACAGCTCC
>NW_015150869.1:372973-381884 GCF_000732505.1 Cyprinodon variegatus | reverse complement strand
ATTTTTTAGATAATATCTGACGAAATTGTTTTTAGAAGCATTTTTATTAAAGAATCATAAATGCAACGATAAACATATTTAATTAATTTTAGTGCCAATTAAGGCCTTGATTAAAAAAAGAATTATGAATTGTAATTATTTTTAATGATCCGCGGAAACCCTGGTTCATCTGGCGCATGCCCTCTATGATCTCCAAGGAACTCAGAGCGGAGTGGACGGAGCAACAGCGGCGGCTGTAGGCTTTGCTTTGTGCAGGCGGTCTGGAGCGCAGCGGGGCGGAGCGGAGCGGAGCGCAGACGGAGTATGTGGGATTTCGGGGTAAGTCGGTCATCGAGGGCCGCTGTCCTGCAGGTTTTAGAGGTTTCCCTGCTTTAGCACAGCTGTTTATGATGATTGCAGTTGAGCAAAAGCCTGTTAATCAGCTTTCAATTAAAATCAGCTGTGCTGGAGCAGAGAAACCTCTAAAACCTGCAGGACAGCGGCCCTCCAGGACCGACTTTGAGAATGCTTACGAAACAGTCTAAAGTTTGTACACCAACTTACCAACTCTTGTCATCAGTCTAATAGTTATTCCAGATATAAGTTTTCATTTCTGATACGACACGGATATCAGTGCGTGATACAAACATGAATCATACACACTTCTGTGTTTTTTTTGTGTGTTTTAACGATCTTGAGTGGAATGTCAGAAAAAAGCTTCATCTAGTGATTTTACTCGAGCAATAGAAGTGAGAACCATTGACTCGTGTATTAATGACCAACAGGTTATATAAACTGTAAACAGAAGCAGTGTTTCCATTTTTAAATGCAGACCAATACTTTCCAGTATCTTTCATTAGGCAGATGTTGGACCGATATCAGTATCCACTGGGACATTCTTAGTTTTTGCCATTATTACAAGCAAAATTTCCCACTGTGAGAGAATAAAAGTATTTCTAATCTACAAGTCAGAAACTTGTCTGGTTGTAATCCTTGTTTTCTTTTCTATGTATAATAATTTCACCATTTGAAGGTTTGTAAAACTGTCCTGGAAGCGGAGACCTGTGGAAACCTTGCTGCAAAAAAAAAATAAAAAAAATTATATATTTTGTTTTTACTTGATTTGGCATGAAGCAAAAACCAAAGAATAGTTGTTAAAGCTCACTTTTAAGCATAGTTGGGGTTCTGTGGTGCTGTGGGCCAGGTTGTCTTCTATGGCAAAATTATTAGATTGAATGACATTATGGACTCTGGAGAAAATGTGGTGAGCTCTACCTGTAATCTGGAAAAAAAAAGGGAAATTTTAATCTGTCAGCCTCCATACCCAATTACTACAGAAATCCTGCAGGGGGAGCTGAAGAGCAGAGTGTAGGAGAGGAACTGCACAGAGGACTCTAAGAACCGCCTCTCTGTATGTTCATTAAATAATGTAGCATGGAGTTTTCTCTTAGCCTGGGATGAACATCTGCACTCAAATCAGATGTTTCTGTATATATATATATATATATATATATATATATATATATATATATATATATATAATAAAATGTATAAGGTTAGTCTTTTGCAATGGGTTTTTTATCTGTGCATTTTAGTATTCATGTTTGCCATGTGGTGGCGCTATCTCCGTAGTATTGTCCTCCACAACAGCACGAAGGATGTTTCCATATTAGTTCCCCTCAGAATAAGAGCTTCTGAGGTCCAGTCTGTTAGACTGTGTGATCATGAGACTGTGGCTGTGATCCAGGTGTGGCAGATCAGAGTGGACGTCCACACGCTGAACAACGACGGGAACCTGATGGATGCCGCCAGCGTGGCAGCCATCAGCGCTCTGTGCCACTTCAGACGCCCAGATGTGGGCATCCAGGGAGAGGAAGTAACAGTGGTGAGTCGGCCCAGTCCGTTTAGGAGAGACTTTAAATGTCAGGTTATGTCTTCCCAATATGAAGGTAGTTTTTTTTTTTTTCTTTCTGTCTGCAGTATAGTCCAGAGGAAAGAGACCCCATTCCTCTGAGTATCTACCACATGCCCATCAGTGTCAGCTTAGCCTTCTTCCAGCAGGGGTGAGGATCTTCACGATTTCTCTATTTGCTCTCTTCAATATATTTAAACTCCAGACAGTTTTCTCTTTAATGCTCTTCCATCAATGTGCAGCAAACTGTTCTTAGTTTTCTCTTAGATTTTCAAAAGAAAATGTATTGCTTTAATTTAGCTAGTTGCTCTTTTATCTGCCCTTAATTTACATTTAGGTAAATAATTCATTTTCAGAAACATTTTATCTGCATTAAAACCTTTGAACTTTTCCTATAGATGTTAAGCAGCTTTCTTCTGTTTCCTCTCGTAGTTGTTTTAGTCACAATCATATTAATGTTTAACCTACAAAATGCAGGAAAACTTTCCTTTGATTTCTG
Organism: Cyprinodon variegatus; assembly: GCF_000732505.1. Taxonomy (NCBI): domain Eukaryota; kingdom Metazoa; phylum Chordata; class Actinopteri; order Cyprinodontiformes; family Cyprinodontidae; genus Cyprinodon; species Cyprinodon variegatus. The sequence goes on along the minus strand of NW_015150869.1, from coordinate 379,494 downwards.
CTGGTTTAATGTTACAAAAATAATATGGTCAATATTCAATTTATTCATATATTGATATGTTGTCATTGTTTTCCCGCTAAGAATGTTTATGTTTCAGGAGGGGAGGGAGAAAAAACTGCAGCAATATCAAAATTAATTAGTTATTTATATTGGTGAATTTTAACTTCGGTTAAAGCAACACTGTGTAACAGCTGTATAAAATCAATAATCCTGCCTTATGAACGATGTCCGCTCTGCAGAACCTACCTGCTGGTGGACCCATGTGAGCGGGAGGAACGTGTGATGGACGGCCTGCTGATGATCGCCATGAACAAACACAGGGAGATCTGCTCCATTCAGTCCAGCGGAGGCATCATGCTGCTGAAAGAGCAGGTGAGAAGAAGGAAAGGCCGCCATGTTTCTACATCCTCCTCCAGTTTGAAATCAGATCCTGAAAGTTACCACATCCTCCAGCACACCTGGGTCACGGGCGTTCCTAGAGAGTGCTTTTTCCGGCTGACACCCGGCGCTGGTTGTCAGTGTCCTTTATGACCCCACCTCTGCTGATGAAAGTAAAATGGTTGATCTGTTTACAGACTGAGAGGGGTTCTTCTTTGCACTGTGTTAGAGCACTAATCTAGGCTGAGCAAGGAAAAAACCATCCCGTTCTGATCTCCCGTGTTCTTGTTGGTGCATCTCTAGAGTTTGTATGACATGAACAAGCTGCTGTTCACCAGTTGGCCATGGGACGAAGAGAAGCCAGAGGGTTTTCCTAAAGAAGTGCAAAGATTATTAGCATTTAGCAGGTTAAACCAAAATCTGATGACATGGGTTAGTTAAACTTTTTGCAGCCCCTAACAAAGGAGGGTAAAGTACCCACAAATTACAGTTATGAAAAGTACCGCTACTTCATTATATTTTTAGTCAAGCAAGAGTAAAAAAGTATTTGATTAAAAAATAAAACCAAATAATCGAGTAACTGACCATAACACCCGTTATTTAAAATTAAAGACAGACCAAAATGTTACATGTAAATTCTGGTATTTTAATGACTATACTAAAATAATAAAGACAAAAATATTTTGTTTAATGTATTAATACAACATAATGTAGGAGAAATGACAGCTGGAGGCGGGGCTTAAAGCTTCAGCTCCAGCTCTGTGGGAAAAGCATCACACTAAATAGAGCTGGCTGGAGCTAAAACCCTACAGATGGTTTTAAATTTATTACACTGAATATATTTTGGATAAAACCAAAGCTGTGACTGCATTTATGTCCCATACCGTTAGAGTGAATGTCCTCATTTCTTTCCTCTCTTCTTTCGAAGGTGATGAGATGCAGTAAAATAGCCAGCGTCAAAGTGTCTGAGATCACAGACCTGATCAACAAGGCTCTGCTAAATGACAAGACTGCCAGGTGAGCTGTTTAGGGTGCAGGATGTGCTAACATCATGTGACTTAGAGTTGAGCATAGATTTTATTCTCTTATCATGCATAATTCTGCTCATTTTCTGTATTTACTGGCTGTTTCGGTTGATTATTGGATGTTTTTGAAAGGTAAATCCTCCTGCATGTTGAATTGTAAATTCCAGAAAATATGTATTACTTCATTATGATTACATTACAGGCATGGATAAACTCCTGAAAACGAGGCGGTGTAGGCTAATTTCTGTTTTCTGAAAGAGTTAAAATTGTTTAAACAGCGGTGGCAATATGCTCTAAAATAATTACATTTGAAACGTGGTATGCTAAGCTAACATTAGCTTCCCTGTTTATGTTTAGGAAAGTTAGGCTTGAATGAATTCTGAGTTACAGTCGAACTCAGACATTTACATGTCAAAACACGTCCAAACTACTTAGAAGCATTTTTCTTTTTAATGTTCAGCGTTGCATTTACAAAATCTTCAGGTAATGAGAGCTCGATGTTGCATGTGAAGGAGAGTCAAACACTTGAAGAGAACAACATTATACTAGCCGCAACTAGGAATAAAACATTACTGTCTCAAGAGGCGGGATTTACTAAAAATAATTAGCCAATCAGCAGACAGTTAGCATTGTCAGGTTTGTTCCACCCTCAGTTGCACAAATTAACACAAGTGCACAGAAACGGTCCACGGAAGCAGGAGAGATGCTGCAGGGCCTTAAAAAGCAAATGAGGAGCGCAGAGAGGGAGAATCCACTTATATTTGTGATATAATGGGGGCCTTTTACTTCTGAATCTGCATGCATAGACCATTCAATATGAATGTGTTTAGCACAGACGTTTACATGTTTTAAATAAAACTGCTTTTGTCAGTATTTATTACGCCTTTGCCATTTTGGTAGCCTAGTAAACTAGCCTCAACCGCTTGCGGCCAAAATCATTTTAGCCTGCGAGTTTGGCTGTCCAATCGCTGTCCAATCGCAACTGAGAAATGTTTTTATGCAAAGCGGGCGTGGTTTTCAGGGAGTGACGACAAAGCTGAGTGACGCTGGAGAGCACAACGAGGAAGATGGCAACAACTATCGAACAGTTCTCGTTTGACTCAACTTTGGAATCAGTTTTGGAAGGAGTAGACTTGGGATTTTTGTTGAAACGTGAGCAGGAAGAGGCTCTACGCTCATTAATTTTTAAGAAGGACGTGCTGTTTGTTTACACTCCCTCACCAGCTTTCTGTCGCGCTTACTACGTCACAGTCAGTTGTGCTCATTGGTCAGAGTGTTGGCCAATAGGCAAAGACATGGTTTGAAAAACAACGGGTTGTTCTTCTCATCAACAATCTTCCGATGTCTCATTCATCGGGGCCAGACTAAATTATACATTTAATCTCACATTTAGTCTGGTTCATCAGGCTACCGTTTTGGCAGAATTTTGACTGCACACCCACACTGTTTGGTGCTTTTTTTGTGTGTATTTTCCCAGGAAAGCAGGTGGTAGGTGTGGTTTTGCCGAGTCTATTCCTCAGGAGCGGATCACAGCTCTGAAAACGGACCAGACATCTGTAGAGATGACGGGCGTCGGTGAAACAGTCAGCAGCATTGTCCAGACAGCCGAAGCCCCGCCCCAAAAGTATCCTCAACTCATGTTAAATGAGACCAGAGAAGAAGAAGAAAAAAAAAATTATTTAGTTAGCCTCCTTAACCCATTTCATCAGGGTACCATCCCCATTGTTGCCAGTACCAGGTGTTGGACAGGTAGGGGAGGGGATGCGCAACACCTGGGGCGTGGAGGAGGAAGAGGATGGTGATAGCAGTGGAGGGGACAGTGGAGAAGAAGCTGTAAAGATGGAGGAGGAGCAGCATAAAGAAGACAAGAGCAGGAAAGGTTTGCTTATTATTTTGGCTGGTGTTAAATTTATAAAGGAAGTGGTTTGTACAATTCAAGGATTGTCTCTTTTTGTTTCTCCTCTGTTACATTTGGTTTAGTTAATCAAATATATTTTGATATTTGGTGAAGATAACGAGTAAATACACACACCTGTTTTAAGATTATGGTTTCATTCACAAAAAAGTTGTAAAGTACAAACTGAATACTTTTTTACTACACTGTAACATTTCTTTTTCCTTTTCAGTGGATGTTGTAGAGATATTAGACAGCGAAGAAGAGGAGGAGGAGGAGGAGGTGGTCATCCTTTATCCCGAGACAACAGAAAAGGCTAAGTATGTGCACCATCTATTAGTTTATCAGAACTGAGGAAGTAAAACACAAGTTATTTCTAATGCTGTTTATTTTCTTCCTTTAGAAATAAAGGATCCAGTTCTGGTCAAAAGGGGGCAGCAACATCCAGGAAACAGCAGAAAAAATGACTGATCTTGAAATACAAAGCTGAAATAAAATGATATTATGATGACCTGTAATGTCAGATTGACCAAATAAATGTGTTTTTTTTTATGTGTACTGGCGTATTAATCATATATGCAATTTTTCAAGAATTGTGCAGACTTTTAAAACATAACTAAAATTACCAGAAGGCAAGAGTTTACAAATGTCTGATAAAGAACTTTTCTATCCTTTGTGCACCTTCTGATTGTTTATAAGAGACGATGTCAGAGGTGAATTTCTCTATTGTTAATGATCGATAAAATTTTTATTTATTTTTCATTTTTTGAGAAAGACCAATTAAGTTTTATTGTAAAATTTTAAATTGAGAGTCTGGCAAACGCCAAAACTAAGGTCCCACCGAGATTTGAACTCGGATCGCTGGATTCAGAGTCCAGAGTGCTAACCATTACACCATGGAACCTATATGCCCTACCTAGGTAGACAGTTGTGAATTTGGACTAGCGATAGACGTTTAAGACGGAAGGTGCGCAGCTGACGGATATAACTCGCCCAGTTTATGAGTTTGTAATTCCAAAGTTCCCGTGGATCCACTCGTAATGACCTTGGATAAAGGGACAGCCATAGACATTAATCATGACGAACGTTCCTTCAAGCCTAATATCGCGATATTCTATGATTCATTTGTCTTGTTTATTGGCAGGGATTACAGATTAATTTGTTCTAGAGGGCCCAGCAACACCGATGCTTCGTCGTTAGAGTCGAGCTCATAGAGCAAAACTATAAAATGGTGCGCGTGCCGTTTAAAGATAATCACGTGACCGACACAGGAGCGAACTGACTGATGCACTCCACTGTATTTATAAACGTATCGTTCGGCGGGATGCATCGGTTTTAGCTAATTTGCTGTTCATTGTCAAATTCTCATCAAGAATTAAGGAACACTATTATGGCAAAAACAAGGTTTCACCCGCGTGGGACATTTTGATCGTGTCATCCTTTTCCTCTCAGTTATCACTCGAGATGTCTGAATTAAATTCGATGTTTAGTTTACCAAACTTACTGTAATTATTACATTGAATATTTATTGTAAATCAGTCACAAGCTTCCTCATTTACATGTTCACCTTAATTTCCAGGTTTTTATGATGTTTACATTTTTATTGCCTGAATCTAAAAATATCATAAATATTTTCAGTTTAAACGAAGTTAGGAGATAATATAACATAGAGGGACTTAAATAATGTTATTGTATCTGGTCATCGAAATCGTGTTAGTTTAGTATTACAAATAGACTGCATGGAGAGACTTTTAAGCTCCAGCAGATGTAAGTATTGAGTGAGACAGTATCAAGGCAGCATCAGTACAGTTTGGCAATGTGTCACAACGATTAATGACGCCATACAAACCCATCACTAATTAGGCCTTTTATGAAATCAGCAAAACGTCGAAATTATCTCTGTCAGTTGGTTCCATTGTAAATTTCATGACTTTCATCTATCAAAAAACATAGTAAAAAAAAAAAAACCGCATTGGCCCGTACGGGGATCGAACCCGCGACCTTGGCGTTATTAGCACCACGCTCTAACCAACTGAGCTAACCGGCCATGTGTATTTACCAAAATGCTCCCTATCAAATCGGGGTGTGTACCATACTCTTATATCTGCTTCAATTCAGTTCATAGTTGGTTAAAAAAATACGTCCGAAAAGAATGCATGACCAACCTTATTTAAGATAGACAACAAGTATGACTACAAAGTGGTATTGACTTTAGTGGGTCTATGTTACTTCTTCATGGGGAATGAATTCAGAGAGTTTCCATCCCACACATTTTATATTTTTCATTTTTATGAATTTAAGAGCCATGCATACTCTTACTGTTATTCACAATTGTTCAAATTTTGTGCAGCTATTACATTACATACTCTCAAAACACTATATAGAAGAACTGTAACTGCCAATCATGGAGTTATCATATCTGTTAGTAAGCTTTTTATATTTTCTTAGCATTTTCCCTTAATAATTGATGATCAGCTATAGAATAATATAGCCTAAATAGTTATATTTGTTTATTGAGTTGGGGATCCTCCCCCTAAAACTTTTTTTTTTAAACAAAAACCCATGAAATCTTCAAAAGGTTGGGATCGAGGTGAGATTTGTTTTATTTCCCACAAAGACTTAATTAGTGGAAAAGTACCTGAGAAAACAGAGTCTCTCCAATCTTCCTCTGTACCATCTGGCCTGGCAGACAAAGGTTACCACCTGATGTATGAAATTACCCTGATGGAGGTTAAACGTTCTGTGTGACAAGTGGTGCAAAAGCAATGTTTGTGTGGTGTTAAGATTCTGAGTTTAATAGCTTTTTTATGATTAGGCCTATTTTAAAAGGGACACAATTTCTCTTTTATCAAATAGAGAGCCATTCAGCTTTCCCCACACTTAATATTTGTAGACAGAATCATGCAGAGTCTTACTTTAATATCTAAGGACAATTCACCATGCTTACTTGAGCTTTATAAAGCTTTGGCAGTCTGGTCTTAAGTGATCCAAATAGGAAACTATCTGCACTCATTGCTCCAGCTTTGCATTATAAACCCTCTGCTTTGAAAACTGAGCTTCTTCATTCTAGTTAGAGGAGCTGTTGATTCCTTCCACCTGTTGTAAAGATAGTGAGAAGAAGAAAAAAAATGCATAGTGAATTTCCAATTTCAAACCACGGGTCTATTTTAATAAGCAGGTTTTACTAACTCTAAGTTTTCCAAACCTGAAATCAGTGAAACTCT
>NW_015150869.1:359416-371378 GCF_000732505.1 Cyprinodon variegatus | reverse complement strand
TACTGAAAACGCTAAGTTTTCTAAACCAGTTTTCTGTTTCACAAAGAGAGTTTCTTCAACCTTTGTTTCAGTCACTGTATAACATTCTCCCCAGAGCCAACCTGGTCGGGAGCCGGTTTTGTTCAGTAAACTCAGAATCTCCTCTGTCTCCGCTCCCCTTAGAGCCAATTCATTGATTCACTTTATGGATCTCACAGTGGAGACATGTACTCGTTACATCAGCTCAAATAGTCAAAGAAGAAGAATGTGCCAAAGGAAGAAAAGGGTGCATGGCTTATATCTTGTATTTACAGTATGTCCACCTATGACATCTTTTGTTTTTTGTTTTTTGTAGTAGGATCATTATACAGGATTATTTCACAGCGTGGCAACATGGGTATCTATATATAGATGGATATTTATATATATATTTATTGCACTGGGTGTCAAATATAGAGAAACAGGTTATTGCACAGGGTATCAAATAGTAATTGCACATTGTACACTGCACAAGTAATTTCCGTTGTAGTGCCGCATTCCATGGACTTGTTAAAAGTTGTTAAAAGGACTTGTTAAAAGTTGTTAGGAGAGCTTGGGGCATAGGAGGGCTGCAGGTGGAAGGAACTGTCATCACACTCGTAGTGCGGCTGGGATTCACATGGAAAATAATATAATATAGTGTACTTTTTCTAGATGTTTATTCATTTGCATAGTGCTCTTAAATAAACAAATTCTTAATGTAATTCTTAGTTCATGAAGCTAACTAAGCTAACTAATAGCTTCTCCGTTATTAAACAAGTACATTATTTTTTTTAGGTTTGTGACACAATATTGGACCATGCAAAACACAGATTTGCCTTCACAAAGCCTGCAAAGGGCAAGATGTATGTACAAAAAGGAAAACCTGTTCATTTTTATAATGTTGTTTTTTGTTGTTGGCATTCTTATAGATATAATGGTGTCATAACTTAGTATATGTTTGATTGGTTTGCTGTCTATTTTGAATTTATAGCCCCCTGGAAAAAACTCCACCAGCCACCACTGCTATCATGGCATATTGTTAGCTTCTATAAATGTAGTTTATTGAAGCTAAAGTTTTGGTTTAACTCTGCCCACCACTGACAACAAGTATAACATCATGTTTAAATAAAACGAAACATAATAAGGGGAATTGAAACACACAGATGACAAAACCAAAATCTATTGCAGCCAGAATTCATTTAGTATCCTACATTATCCCTCAGAGGGAAAATTCAATGGTACCAGAAACAAGGATCCAATCCCATCCAACTTTATTTACTTATAAAGCACTTAAAACACTGAGGCTAAAGTGCTATACAGATTAAAAGTGAAATATAGGTTACACAAAGAAAAGTCAAAATAAAAAATAATGAAATATTTGGGGAAAAAAACAATGTAAAACAACATAAATCGACATAAAATCAAAACCCAACTAAGTTTAAAAAGCCAGAGAGAAAATATTGTTTAAAAAAAAAGACTGAAAAAGGATGAGAAGAATACTTTCTAATGTACAGTAGCAGATCATTGATCAGTTTAAGACTGCCAACAGAGAAGACCAGGTCCCCTCTGAGCTTATGCTAGGTTCTAGGTAATGACAAGAGCTAAAAGTTGGCTCAACTAAGAAGACTAGATCTCACATAACATAATCTTAAAACTGATCCTATAATGGAAGGGCAGCAAGTAGATTGTACTCAAATCTTTTTGAGATAAAACATATCGACAAGCATTCTGCACCTGAAGACTGATTAAGGACCCACTAATGCCAAAATAAAGTGTGGTACAGTTATCCAGCCGTATCTCACTAAGGATGGATTAATGTCTCCAAGATACTCTTAGGCCAATCTGTTATGTCCAAAGCATGTTTATTCACACAAAGGCAAACTGTGTAGTTAAGATACTCTGATGGACAAAAAACACTGTAATGTTCTGCAAAACTCAAGGCAGACATTTAAATTTAGATCAACATTTCTAAATATACATTCCACTAAACCATAATACAAAAATGTCAATATACAGCTCAAAATGATCATACAATGTAGAAATCAGTACTGGATTTATAAAATCAAGGATGCATATCTGTGTTTCCAGCATGCCAACCTAGGGATCGTTTTCTATTCATCTTTGTTTGGATAAAAGTCACTGATAGCCCTCCATTAGGTATCAGCAAAGTGAATTAAACAGCTGTTAGGAAGTACAACATAACGCAATATTATTAATGATAATTAACAAAGAATGCCAGGTTTTACAAATGTACAATAATCTCTTTGCACAATAAAAAAGTCAGTTTATGTCATAAAGATGGAAACTTAAAAGTTTTAACAACCTGATCATCAAATATAGAAAAATTAAGCACTTTGAAATTCGGTGTCTCAGGAAAGTATCTGTTTAAAAACAAAACAAAAAGAACTATTTGACAGAAAGGTGTAAGAAGTGCAGGATTACCTGAAACCTTAGAGGCAAAACAAACCCTCTCACTAAGGCTTTTACTGAGTCTAAAGCTATTTCATCCACAGCCACAACAAGCAAAGATATCAGATTTAACTCTCCAATTTCTTGTGTTAACCAACTCATGAACTACAAAGATTTAGAAACATCTTACCAAATATGTGCTGGGACATTTTAGAGCACTGTTTATAGCCAGCAATGTTGCCTGACATAAACCAAAGAAAAGAATCAAGGGAATATGGTTAAAAAACTTAAAATATTAACTGCTTAAACTGTACAGCAGGGGTTTCCATAATATTCAGGTTTGACCCCCAAACATAAAAGTGTAAAAGGCTTATGACCCAAGGTATTAATTGGGTAAAGTTTTAAATCAGTTAAAACAGGGAAAGATGACGAGGAAAAACTAAATCTATGCAGAAATGTTGTTTTTCGTCTGATGTTTATGTGATTAATATGCTTTGCCTTTGGATGGTTATTGATTTTGATTTCTGAAATTGATCTGAGGACCCTACACCTCTTGATTTGTAAACCAAGTTATGACCTCAGGCTTCAAGTTCCAAAAAACAAAAGCAAAATTTCAATGACATGCCAATATACTTGTCATGGTTTTGGTTTTGTTTAAGTTTTATCTCTGAGTTTTCATTGGTCTTATTTCGATTCTTGTGTTCTAGGTATTTTTGATTGTATTTGAGTTCTTAGATATTTCCTGTTTGCTCTCTTGTCTCAGTCTCCTTTACCCTAGCTCCCTTCCTGCCTCTGTTCACACCAGCTTCCAATCTGCTATTTAGCCCGTTCTTTGTTTCTCTCTCCCATTTATTCTCCTTCTGCTCAGTCACTCTTTGCTGATTTGTTGTCATTACTTTGTCCCCTTCTTGTTGTGAGTATTCCTGGTTTTCAGAATTTTTGGATTTTTGCTGGATTTATGTTTTTGGACTTTTACTTCTGTTGAACTTTTGTTATTAAACCTTCAAGTAAACTCCTTCAGCTCAGTCTGCATTTGGGTCCTCCTGTCAAACCTCCCCCTTTGTGACAATACTAATATCTAATATAGCCCTCTGTCTAGACATTTTTTAAACTATATATTTATTTTACAAAAACAATGACACAATTCAATGACCAAGCTAAGGCTAACAGTTTAGCCTCACCAAAAATGTATTTTTATCAAACACAAAGGGGTAAATCGTTACTTCAAAACAGCCTTTCTAGGTTTATTTTGTGGTTGAGCAGAGAACACATGTTCAAAGTGGGACATACCAGTATCTACATATTTAAAACCAGATGTGGGTACAGTACCCTAAAGTTGTATTCAAGTAAAAATAGCTCTACTTTAAAATGTTTTGCCCAAGTAAAAAAAAGTTTTGGGTAAAAAGGCTACTTGAGTACTGAGTAAATGTTGGACAATAACATCAGATTATATTTTTTATAAATGATGCTGGCAAACAGACTTAATGTATAAATTCAGGCATTTTAAAGACTCAAATGCCTAAAGAATAACAATAAATTTCATGGATATAAAAGAACAAATTTATGCACAAGGACTAATATATATTGTTCTATTTAAATAACACTTAGAAAACCAGTCTTTCCAATGAGAACTGTATATATGTTAGGACAGGGTAACAAACTTCCACAGTTAATATCTGCTGTTTACTGTATGTTTACCTGATTCTAGAATAGGTGAAATTACTCACAGAGGACAAAGGAGAGATTTTATTAGAGTAGGAGGGCGATACCTTACAAGAATATTACTTAAGTAAAAATAAAAAGTATGGCACAATAAACATACAACATAAAAGTGCATATTTTATTGTTACTCAATTAAATATATCTGAGTAAATATAAATAATTACTAGACCCCTGTGTTTAAAACTTCCTTTATATTCTGTCTAATAAGCTATAATTGCTAATGTGATATTATACATCCTGACTCTGCCAGCGAACTGAAACTGTGTGTTCACAAGTCCAGATCCTGTGTTTGGACTGCATGCATTACAGTCTACTACCTCAATGAAATTAAAACAACATATTGGAAACTAATTCATAAGATTTTATTCTTGAAATGTATTAGGTTCTGCAATACAAATAATTAAACAACATTATTGTTTTAAACCACCTCTCTCATGAGGCTGTGGATTTATTTACTGTGGATTTGTGTAAACATGTTTCTTCTGCTATGAAACTGAGGCGGTTTCTTGTTTTTTTCAATCCTCTTTAGATTTCACAAGCAGAGAAAATGCAATAACTGCAACACTGTATCTGTGTGTTGCAGTGTTTTTTTGTTTTGTTTTCCAGACAGTGCTTGTTTTTTTTAATAAACAGTCCATACAGTAAACTTGTAATCTTGTTTAAACATATCAAAAATAGGCAACTCTTTTCTTTGGTAGGTATAAAGCAAAGAGCTTTTTTCTGTATTAAAATTTAACAATTAAAAAAAAGAGTTTTATACTTTTATATAAAATATGTTTCAAATGGCTTTCTGTTTAAAACTGATCTTAATATCTGGAGTGCCTTCATTCCAGTGACATATCACCATAAGTGTTCATTATAAACTTACGATATCTGAACTTACAGAAATTGTGCATGTTGCGGAATCTATTTTTATTGTTCCCCCTCTATGGCACACAGACCTCAGCCTCTTTACAAACTGGTGGTGTTCAGCAGCTGCTTGGCTGCAGGGCCATCCTCTTTGCTTTCTGAGAGTTTACTATCTGAAGCCCTAGCCGTCTGCGCTTCCATGCGTTTGATGTCAAACACATCCCACTTGTTTGACAGAAGGCCTCTGTTGAAAATTTGGGATGCCAACCAAGAAAAGAATAAAATGGACAGCAATGACATGAGCATTATAGTTGTGCGGAAGGGGAAGAACTGGGTCAATTTCCCCTCCTTGTCCAACCGACAGCCAGGGAATCTGATGGCGGGTGGTAGGCCTATGAGTGGCTCGCCACTCAGGACCCTCATGACGAAGCCCAGGATGTAGCCCACACAGGCTCCATAACCATTGGACACCTTAAAGAAGAGGACGCAGACCAGCTGAGGAAACATTATGGTGTAGGACATGTCTACGCCCACGATCCAGAAGACCAAGACGCTGCTGTCCAAGAAGGTGAGGCCAGTGCCAGCTAAACCCACCACTACCACTGAGATCCGGATCACCCACTGCATCTCGTTGTCTGAGGCCTGAGGGAGAAATAACAAAGGTGAATAATATAAAAACTTTTGTGTTAGGACATGAAAAGCAACAGCAAAGTGGAGCATCAGATGCAGAATTCATTTAGTGCTGAAATGCCGTTACACTAATGTTTCTCTGGGTTCAACAACTCTCCTTTCATCTGTATAGACTATAATAGCAAGTGAAAAGATAAACTACACCTGTCATTTAGAATGAGAGTGAATTCACTTCTTTTTTGTGAGATTTACCATTTAGCTGTTCAATCTAATGGTGCGGTAAGTGGCCTTTTTGATAAGGGGGGCATTGTACTCTTTGAGAAATGTTGGTCTTTGGAAAGATCTAATCGTATTACTGAGAGATTAACACTTAAAACATGAATGTAAATATTTTGATTGTACTTCCTATTTAAGCCACAGGTATTTCACCTAAAAAAAAATATGACCTACAAATGGTTTTAACAATAGCAAATCAGTGTTTTTTTTTTAACACAAATCTGGAAAGTGAGATCTTTATATGTTCCTCTGAGTCAATACTGGAACCATCTTTGATTATAATCACACCTGCAACTCTTTTGATGTGTTCTAAAGGCAGAGGCAATATGTTTTACCTGTTCTTCATTAACAATAATCTTAGTTTCCTTGCATTGGTTTTAAAGCATCGTTAAAAATAAACATTAAAGTCCCAGTTGGATGTTGGTCTTAAACCTGGACCATTTCAAACAGAAGCTAGAGCTAAGACGAAATGTGGAAAAAATCAAAATTTTCTTGCAGCTCACTCATTATGCTCCCGTGATCTTACTTGCTTCCTGATGATGTTCTTGTAGATATTTGAAGAGAACAACGAAGCCGAGGAGAGTAGGGCGGAGTCCATGGAGGACATGACAGCAGCAGCAACAGCTCCAATGCCAATGACGGACACATAGGTGGGTGTGAGGAAGTGCAATGCAATAGGGAGAATGGATCCCGCTTCACTGCGCTCATACGGGCTGGGCAATCCATATGTAGTTGAGTTCCAGTCTGGGAATAATTACACAAAACATTTAGGGATACTGAGAGCCATGCAGAAATAATGCTGATCCTAACGTCTTAGTGGGGAAAATACACATATGGGCAATAAACCGGAGGATTTCATATTGTACGTTTCATCAGGTTGAAGTTAAAGAGGTGCACCTGTAGATGCAGCCACAGCCCCAACCAGGATAGATGGGATACCCAGCACCAGGCAGAAGGCTGCTGAAGCAAAGCAGGTCACTTGAGCCTGGGTGTAAGATGAGGAGGAAAGGATTCTTTGGTAGAACGCCTGGTAGGCCAATCCGCCCAGAGCCTGATTAAAAAAACACACAGTTCCGACATGATGACAGGAAATAGCCTCTAATATAGGACAAGAGGAAGAGACATGACTCCCCCCCCACACACACACACACACAAACACCCACTGTTGTTATGCTTGGCTGTTCTCTCACCTAATGAAAAGCTTATTAAGATAAACAACTTGTCTATACTTCATCTAAGTGTTGAGGTGGCAGGAAATATCATTTATCCTCCCCTGCATTAATGCAGAGCTTTCCTCCAAAGCTCCTCTCACCAGCAGCATGAAGTCGTCAAACCACTTGCCGGCCTCATTGAGCTCCACTGTGCCCACCCAGGGGGCCTGGAAAGTCTGGTTGTACGCTGTGAGCGAAATGTCCATGGAGTGAGGATTGGTCAACAGAAAGGGAACGCACACCCACTGTAAACACAAAAACATAATCTCAATACTTTTCCAGCAGGTGAGGCTTTAAGGCTTTATCTAAAACATTTTAATGTCTTTTTATTCCCTTTAAACTCCTTAAAAAAAAAAAACAGACTGCTGCCCTAAACCCAAAGGTTAGCATTTACGCACCAGGCTAACAAAAATGAGGATAAGCTGGATGACATCAGTGTAGGCCACAGAGTACAGCCCTCCCAGCAGGGTGTAGACGATGGCCACCACTGCAGAGATGATGATGGAGTAGACATAAGGCAGGTCCAGGATCACCCTCATGGTCCCACCTGGAACAACACAGCAGAGTGATGTGTCCTGAAGGAGCGACATGGACACCATCTTAGTCTCCGTGGCTGCATGCACATTTTTACTAGGAGATTGCTTAATAAAATGTTAGATCATGTTAGGTCCATTGTCATTCTCTCACACAGACAGATTTAGATGCATTCCCTTCTGTTTGTACACATATTCTAATATATTGTATTTACATTTTAACTTCAACAAGAATATCATATCATACTTTTGTGTAATTTAAGCCAATTTACACACATATTTCAAGGCCTAGTGACTATAGTTAAAACCTGTAAATGGTTTCAGAATCTGCAATAAAGCAACAAGTCAACAGAAAAGATACAACAGGACCATAAGAAATATTTCTGTTTTTACTTACAGATTGAGACAATATTTTCACCCTCTTGGGCTCATTAATAGTTAAATTCTCATGTTTTAAAGAAAAACAGTGGACATAGGTATGTAATAAAACAAGTGTATAAAATCAACAATCTGTGCATAAACAAGTGCATAAATAAGACATCTTGTTACTGAAACAAGGCAAGCAAAGCATCACTACCTTCACCGTCTCTTCTCCCACATTGCCGTGGATCCCCCTGCAGCAGCCTGCAGCCACACCACAACAAAGCCCTTAAACAGAGAAGTGTCAGATCTGCACCATCTATCGCCACTTAACACCCTGTGGACAGTTCACCTCTACCCTCCATCTACTGACTAGTCCCACCACCCTCCCTGTCTCTATTAGGCCTCTTTAGGTCAGACCCTTACCATCTCTGTGAAATCAAAACTGTCCAGATGCTTCAAAAAGGTTCATACCCCTTGGACATTATCACCTCTGGTCACATTACAACAACAAATCCCAAAGGAGTTTAGGGAGTTTGTCTGTGATAGATGAGTTGAAGGTATAGGAGACATGCTTTTGAAAGTTCTTTAGATATAAATATCTGAGAGTAGTGAAATGTATTCATTGCCCTTTACTCAGATGAATTCCAGTGTGACAACTCCTTCAGATGCTTTTAATTGACCTTATTCACTTGTGAAGATCTCAATGGTCTATTGGGGAACACAAGAAACAAACCAAGGAAGACTGCAAACAGGTCAAGAAGAAAGTTGTGAAGAATAAAAAGAAGAAAGTTGAGCCCTGTAGAAGTTTATTTATTGTTCTCAAATGTTAATTCTAGTGTTGAGTTTTTAAGCAGGTTTTGTATTCTCTTCTGTGTTAATTTTTTTCCCCTATTTTTATTGTTCATCCGTTTTTCCTTATTGATCTTTATATCATGTGTTCTGCTTCTGGGTCCTCTGTCCATTAAATTTTTCACTGTTCCTTTTGTTCAGTTCTCTGCTCTGACTCTGATTGTACTCACCTATCCTCCATGTCACAAATCTCCCCTCCACTTTTGAATTCCCTGTTTACTTGTGTTTTTATCTGTCTGCTCATCTCCTAGGGTCTGATCTTTCAAGCTTGGTTACAAAAAAAAGGCTTGAAAGGTCTGTATCTCACTTTCCGTGAAATGGATGGTCCCTCACATCAACTCTGAACTTTTGGAGGAAAATAGAAAATAGTGACACACACAGTGAGGTAAAGAACTAAAGTTAGATGAATCTTCTGAGATATTAAAAAATCAGGTCATATGAGACATTTTTCATAGGTCTATGTCTCCATTAGCATCCAATATCTCAGTTTAAATATGTATATACACAACTTATGTGTGAATTAACAAAGACAGAATATACCTCAGACACTGTAGAGTTCAGCCTGCACCAACTGGTTCTATATAGGTCTTTCAATTCAGTTCACTTCAAGTCATGATTCAGTTCAATTCAATGCAATTTGATGTATTTATATAGCTCCAATTCACAACACATCATGTCAAGGCTACTTACAGAGACAGTTAAATAATATCAAATTGGCAGATTGGTAAATCGTTTTCTTTCTAAGGAAAACCAGCTGATTGCAAAGATTCAACAGCAATCCCTCACACAGAGCATGCATGCAGTGACAGTGGAGAGGAAAAGCTTCCATTTAACAGGAAGAAACCCCCAGCAGAACCAGGATTCCTGTGAGCAACCTTCTGCCAAGGCTGACTGGGGTTCAAGGGGAGAGAAGCAGACATACAAGAGGAACATAGAAGCACTGCTCTAAAAATACTTTCTATGTTAGAAAAGTTACCAGTTCTAGTGCCTCAGGTGGCTCTGTCTAGAAAAGAAACAGTTAAGCAGACAAGCTCGAACCAGTGATACCTCATTCATTTTTTTTTTATATATGGGTAAATAATCACCAGTAATAGAAAGGCTTTGACAAGTCTTGACCATCTAATTAGAATTTGCATATTTTATTTTTAACAACTTTTGATGGTATATATTATTTTTGCTGATTAATTTCTTTTTATTTTATATTTTGTTTTTAATAAATATGTCTTACAATTTCTGTGTAAGTCAGCTAGAATGACATGGCATGGATGTCATTGTTTTAATCAGTTTACCCATTTCTAAATCTGGAATATTATTTGTGTAAGGTAATTTTGGGTTCAGAATGTAAAAGTTGCAAATGGATGTTTTGATATTTTCTCTCTGATAAAACTGAGCTGGAGCCATTTAGCAAAAATATAGAGTCACACTAAAAGATCTGAAGGTTTAATTAAATTTAAGGGTGGTCCAACAAAGTGTTATCAGTGGGTTATTGAATGCATTTGTACACTATACAATTGACTGGTTAAACACTTTAAAAAGCATGTATCCTCTGCTGTGTTGGGTTGTTGAACATCGAAAAAATACAGATTTTGGCTGAAAAATGTAAAAATGTTCAAGGAGTATGAAATACTCTTGCAAAACATTAAATCTTTTACTTTCTGTATTTATTAACATGGTTTGGAAGATGGTCCTTTTGCCTATAATCTAATACCTGAATATAGTGGTTACTGAATTTATTCCCCTTCTTTGTATTTTTATCAAATCTGGAAAATTGTTTTTTTATCTCTTGGTTTTAACCGCTTATCCCAGCTGGGGTTGTGAGGGGTCGCTGGTGCCTATCTGGAATTGTCAATGGGTGAGGGGTGGGGTACACCCTGGATCGGATGCCGCCTCATCGTAGGGCAACGTTGTTATTTTATTTAAATGAAAATCTGTTGGGCAGAGACAGTAAAATGCATCTGTGTGAGCTGAAATTCATAGGAACTAAATTAGACTAACCAAATCTAGACTTGACCTAGTTATGTCTGCATGAACATCCAGATCTAGCCTGGTCCTTGAGTTGTCCGCTCTTTAACTGACTCATATGATGTGGCATGACGTAGCAGCAGCTGCATCGTAAATAATTTGTGGGAGGTCTGCTTACCGGACCACTTCTTATCTGAGCTCTGACTCCTCTGTACTGAATGCAGGAAGAGGAAATGTGAACGATTGGAAGATTTAACCTGCAGCATCAGAAATGGGCCAATATGCCCCCTGTGTTGTTTTTATTTAGACTCTTGCCCCACTTCCATCCACTTGAATATGTCCGCATGCACAGGCACAAACAACCACACACTTTGCTTTGGTTCTGTTCTATTACAGACTTCTTCCTGGCAGAAATGTGACACTAAGTGAGAGCTGATAGCATTCTGGTATGCAACCAGGCATGGAAAGTGTGTTTTAGATGTTGAGCAGCTCCTGGAGCTGAGCCATCAGCAAACCAGAAATTCAGACAGTCCATACGACACAAACAGACTCTGCAGTGGGTCAGTTGCTCTCAGAACTTATAGAAGTTATATGAGTGTTTCTATTCATGTGCATATCCACTGCTTGACTGCATGTCAAAGGCCTCTGAATAAATGTCCCAAAAGCAACAACAGGGGATAATTTTTAAAGGTTGTAAGTTTCTTCTTTGTATTGTTGCATTGATAAAAGAGAATCTATCAGTGGCTGTTTTTAAAAAATGATCGGTTGCAGAGCCTCTTAAGCTGTTAATAGCTCGGGCTTTTCAAATCTTTTTCAAAAATTGTTGGACAAAAAATATCTACAATGTCATGCAAACATATTCATATACATTCATATACAACTTTTTCAGTTTTTATTAATTCTTAAGTCAAAGGGTATTTTATTTGAGCTATTTGATAGAGCAATAAAAAGTAGTGCAAGCCTGTGAAAAGCAATATGATTTCATATCTTTGGGGTTTTACGTTTGTAAAAAAAAAAAAAAAAAAAAAAAAAAAGGAAAACCCGATTTTTTATTATCTCTCTGTTTAATCATAAGAACTCAAAATATTTTTCTAAATTAACAGTCACCAAAGTTTATAATTAACACCCACATTAATTCAAAACTTGCGAGCACAGTTC
>NW_015150869.1:346504-359403 GCF_000732505.1 Cyprinodon variegatus | reverse complement strand
CGTTTGTAAAAAAAAAAAAAAAAAAAAAAAAAAAAAAGAATCATCTTTTTGCTTTCTCCAATGATGCACTACTTTGTTTGTGCATAAAATAATAAAAGTTTGTGTTTTTCCCAAAATGCAGAATTTAAATTATGATTATAATAATTATTATATATTATTATTATAATTATTATTATTATAATTCTCCACTAGCTGACACACTGAATCACTTTGGTTAGTTTAAACCTATTGCATGATACATGGAAACCGAATCTCAGTTAGTTTATGTCATTACAAAAAAAATATAATTTATGTTGATAATGTTCATATCTCACTCCCGCACCCCGACCCAGACACACAGTCACTCACACACAGCACATATATTCATTAGATACATTAATACACAAAGTCAAAAACAATGTTTCTGTAAATTGTGTGAATTCTAAAAATCAAAAGTATGCAGAGGTAAAAATGAAACATTTAAAATATTTTCACAATGAGAAAAAACAAATGCATAATGAATTTAAAGATATGTTTGCAACGTGTTTTTTTTATTTGAACCAACCAAAGTAAAGGCAGACTTGCAGCATGGTACTGATCCAGAGGGAGCATCCGGGTCGGTCAAGGTGTGTATTGTGAGAAACAGACTAGTGAAGATTCACTCTGGATCTTTAAAAAGTTCAGGTGAGTTAGAATGCTTCAGACTACTTCTGAACATTTTGAGGGAAAGGGGTCGTTTTTGTGCAGTCTCATGGATATATCAATCGCATAAATAAATTTAAATTTAATTGCTAACTCTTACACTGCACAAAAAAATCTAGAAACAAGTACAAATTTCTTAAATTAAGTGTATTTAGCCTTAATTTCTATATGTAAACACATAATATTTCAGTATTTTTTTGAGTATTTTTACTCTTCATATAAGATAATTGGATAATATGCACGTGAAATAAGACAATATAATTGTTTTTTCTTATGTCAAATGTAAATTATTTTTGTTTCATTGGCAGTGTCTCACCAACCTCCTCAATTGAAGAAAAAAAGCACTTAAATTAAAGAAAAATGAGTTATTTAGATTACAGTTTTTTGCATTGTATATGTGGCTTCTTCTCTCACTGTCAATCAAATGAACCCTGTGGAAATGATGTAGGAACAGAGCATCCTCTTATTTCACCTTAATAGCATCAATATATTTTGTTATACAGTGTCCGCCTTCAGGCTGATGACATTTTTTGTTTCACATCGAATACTCATTATCTTGTTTCCCTAGTATAAAATAAACTAAATGCTGTTTTTAATGCAAAATGTACATAACCATCTAAAATGGCATTACAGGAATGATTTATCCCTGAGTGAGTTGAAATAAAAGGAAATGCATTAATTAAAGTTTTACTTCCATCTCAAAATATATTGCGTAAAGCTCTTTGTATGTTGTTAAAAATGACCCGATACACTGTGTAGACAGAGCTAAATCCTCATTAATAAAAAGTGTAAACCTTTTTATTACATGTTTTTCTTGCTTCTTGTTTTGGGCTCTACACTGATAAACTGATGTGTTAAATGTTGTTCTACTCTCACATTAATGCAAATGTTGTTCACTGAGGGGTGATCCAGCACACAGTTAAATGACAGTTATACAGTGTGACATAACGTACCCAGGCTGACAAGTGTGCGTGCCACCCAAAGCACATCGGCCACAAGCGCAGGAAAGATGAGTGCACTGCTCAGGACGTTCCCGTATTTCTTCTGGAAAGGATCCATCATTGTCATGTACTTGTTCTCTCTCATAGGCTTGGCAAAGAAGAAGCCACCTGCAGAGGGAGATCAGCAGGATCATTTACATGTGGAAATTAACTAGAGATTACTGTTGGGGACAGTCATATTTCTGTCATTTAAACACCCAGGTGAATAGAAGAGGAAAAGGAAAAGCAGGAAAGTGAAAGGACTCTTATATGTGAACAATAGCAGACACTAATGTTCCTTCCTGATAACACAATAAACAGCTTGATCTGAGATCAAACACTCTTATGGTCAACAACAGACTACCACAGAATGGGGAATGGTATATTTCCTGCTCAGAGACTGGGGTTTTCACTTAGCATTGCTCCAACAGCTCATAGTCCACTCCAAGTGTAGGTTATTTTAGCTGCTGTAAAGTTATACAAGCAAACAAATAAGCTTGTTAGTTTGGCTCATTCAAATATAACCTTCAAAACTTCTAGGTTGAACACATTACATTGCACCTGCTGCCTGATTGCTCACAGACCTATTTTTATCACGAGCAGCCCATTTAATGATCCATGCAGTCAAACTGAGCTTGGGGAGAGCGCAATGCAGTTTGTTTTCCAAACAAGCTAAAAAAACATTTATGTTGAGTTTGCTCCCATGATACGTATTATAACCGGGAAAATGTGTGTGCTTGTCATAGGTTTGTTGCTAAGCAAACATCTAGCACCAACTGTCTTACAGGAACTTTCATTAAATAATCTATTAATGAATACGTTTGAAATTTCTTTGCATATAAGAGATGTTTATATTGTTCTTTAATGTTATGTCTTCCCTAGTGCTAAGCATTTAAAAGGCTTAAATTTTTGCATGTTTAGTTTTAACTCAAATTTAGAGCACATACAAGGAGGGCTTCATACGTTGTGATTCTACAGCGTAAATGTGTGTTAATCCAGATCATTTCACTTTAGCTCTGGTTGTAAGTTTAGAGTTTACCTAAAGGAAGGGGAACCCCTGTCCCAGTGTAAAGCCTTTTGTGGACTTTAACACCTTCTCATCCACTCTTGACCAGCTATCCTGTATCTGCCTAGGCCTGAAATCATTCCTAGAATGATTCGGAGAACCTCAATGAATACAATTCCTTGATGTAAATTATCTGCCTGGAAGCTTCTTCAGATTATGTTTACCCATTCAGCACACTATGTTCCTACCAGTTGGTTAGTTGTGAGTGTCACTTTCCTCTCATTTCGGCTAACGGCCTGCTTGAAGATATGTGGATGACAAGTGTGATTAGTTATGGAGTGAGATAGTGAGGACTGAACACACATATATATACTGTATATATATATATATATATATATATATATATCACATTATTCATATTTTGTTTGTTACAAAGTAGGGAATCTATGCATAATTTCCTGCCACTTAACAGTAATGTGCTGTATTGTGTCAATTAACTGATATATAATCCCAAATAAATTCATTGAATTTAGTTGCCAGTTAGACCTGGCAATTCTTGTACCTCATAATTCTTTACAGCATGGTCATCACTATGGTGACACTATACAGGCAGCCATCACCAAACTTCACTCACCTAAGAAGAAGGTCACGACATAAGGCACAGGCATGAGTGCCCAAACTGCACCAAGTGTTGGGTTGTATGTTGCCTCAGCAATCCCTAGAATGAAACCTCCACCCACCCACGTTGCTGCAAAGAAAAAAGGATAAATGTCTTATTATAGTGTGGTTTAAACAGACTTTTCCAAATTTTTTCCAACTTGAAGCCATTTGCACTTTTTTTACCAGTAAGAGTGAAAATCCCAACAAGCAAGTTAATGTTGCGTCCAGCCAAGAGTGTTATCTCCATGCCGCCTCCTGTGCATTTTTTCTCCACCCTCTTGGAGCGCATGGATGCCCAAATGCCTGTACCCAAAATCACGATGTAGAACAATGCCATTACGACTAGACCCGGGATGTTGAGAGCCATTCTGAGAAAGTTCTGCAGGTGTTTCCTGTTTAAAGAAAGAATGGAGGAAAATGCTTTGATTGTTTAGTACTTATTATTCTGTTACAAAGAAATTAACTCTCTACATTTAACCCATCCCCTTGGGGAGCAGTGGGCTGCCATTGTGCGGCGCCCGGGAGCAGTGTGGGGTTAAGGGTCTTTGCTCAGGGAGCCAGAGTGACAGTGGGACTCGAACTCAGGAACTCAGGATTCCAAGCTCTATGTCCTAACCACTAGGCCACCACTTCCCCAGTACATACAAAAGTATGATTTTTCAATACTTTACAAAATGCATATTTCATTTATATTTCAATATGTAAAACTCAAAAACAGGCAGTCAGACTTAACTGTACAAGGGAACTACAAAACTAAAGCAAAAATGACAAATGGGAGGCAGGCTAGTTGAGAAGAATGGGATGAAAATTGCAGGGGATTTCTTCTTTCAAATAAAAATTTAAATAATTAAAAAAAACTATAAAAAAATAACTTCAGGAACATCTGAACTTTGTTTTGCAAACCAAAAAACTAAGATGTCAAAGAAGTGGAGAAGGCAGCCCTTCCTTTCTATTAGTTCAGCCAGCTGCTGGAGTTGGGTTTCCCCTCTAAATACTTCTGTTTTCTTTTTAATTTCTTGCTAATTAATTTGTCACAAAAAGAGTATTTTCAAGACGTTTATAAGGAAGAAATTACACCTCAAACCTCTGTTAGGTTAAAAAATGTAGGTTCGTAAAAGAAGGACTGATTTCACACAGAGAGGGATTTTCAACAACAGCTTCTGCAGAAGGAGAAGAGAGCCAAACCCAACACTCCAACTCTCTCTCTCCCTCGGACCTCCTCTGCAGAGCCTTTTTATTAACAGAACATAACACATGGTTACAAAACAGAGTATTTTTCTGAAAGGACAATTGATCAGGTCATAAGACAGAATGCTCCACTGACTGAATCACAAGACAGAGCGGCTTCTGGTTGAATCATAAGACATAGTGAAGCATCTCATTTCTCAATGTTCTATATGCATATACATTAATTTTATAATCATCATTGAATAAACCTAACAACCTCATTTGTGCATTTCATTCTTTAAATGTATGAAGTAAGTTTCAAATGTTTAAAATATTTTCAGAGCAGCAACGCTTTGCTGACATACAGACAGTACTAGAAATCCTCAGTTAATACAGCCTCTAATCAGCAAAATATGAACTGTGCTCGCAAGTTTTGAATTAATGTGGGTGTTAATTATAAACTTTGGTGACTGTTAATTTAGAAAAATATTTTGAGTTCTTATGATTAAAAAGAGGCGATAATAAAATATCGGTTTTCCTTTTTTTTTTTTTTTTTCATGTACACCTAACCTAGTAAAGGAGTATGAGCTCTTCATTACTTTTAAAATTTTGTTTTCTAGAAGGTGAGACCACAGCTTGATGCAATATCCAAGCTCCCAGGGACCATTTTCCAACTGTTATCTTTCAAATAATTTTAATATGTTAGAATTAGACTGTCAACTTATCAATTCCCTATAACTGTGTACAGGTTTTTTGGTTATTCTGACAAATAAAACTGTGAGTGAAAACGTTTTCTTTCTGATGCAGATATCTGAGCTTAGCTTACCTGCTCATTATTATAATCAACAAAAAATAATTGTGTTCATCTGTGTCTAACTGTTATCATAAAGACCATGACCATGCAGCTAATGAGCAACAACAGGACAGATGCAGGATGAAAAAAACTACATATCGGATAATTATTTAAACTTTTCCTGTTCATGGATCCAGGTCTGGTTAATAAGAGTTATTCACCCGTATAGCTCTAATACTAGTCTATTTTTGTCAGTTGGAACAAAAAATAAATCCACACTGATCATCTTTTTCAGCCTGTGAGAAGGTAAAGCCAGTGGTGTGTCTGTGCCAGCACTGAATCTCAAATGAATTGCAGTTTTTCTACACCTGATTGAAATGAATGCTGCATGGCATTTCTAAACTACTGAAACAGAAAACACACAAAGCTTCAGCATTTCGTTTACACAGGTCAAACAAATTCTGTTCTGCCAAAGAAAGAAACTTTTTCCCCATAAAAGTCCAACTACAGCTTGAATATTGACCAGTAATTATTATGGGGGCTACATAGCTACTACTGCCCCTAGAACAGCAGGTAGATTAACAGTATGAAAAATGGAAATTCAATCCAGTGGTAATGTAAAAGTTGACTTAGTGTTCATTGGTGAACTTTGCAAGGTATTTTCCTTTCCACTACGGCCTCTCTGTTCTATTTAAGCGTCTATGATTTCCACAGTACAGGCTATTTTGGTAGGCCTCCCTAACTCCGATGTAACAGTAAGCCACACATTTCATGGAGCAGCGAGATGTTTGGGGGGTATCCCTGGTTGGGGATCTGCAGTATATATGTGGAGACCTACTTTAGAGTTTATACTGGTTTGTTTATTATAAAGGACCCACAACTACTATCCAGAAACATATCCTCATTGGGCTGTTATGTTCATCAACTTTTATACTGGAAGTTTTCAAGCATGCAAGTAAAAGGTGTCAAAACTAATCGTTATATGATATAGGGTAAATCATATGTGTTCTGCTGATGTTGCAAGTCTTTATTGAATCCAAGCAAAACTTTCAACATATTTAGATCCAGTGTATGGACATATTATTTCTTTATAGGATGACAAGTTAACATTTAACTCATATTTGCAGGCAGTAACAGTAGCAAGACCATACTAAAAGAAAAACATAAAACCTGATGGCCTTTACGTTACTAGGCAGGTGATTACTAATGTTCAGACTCAACTCAGGATTTTGTCTGTGTGACCTTAACATCAATCAAAAACAGCCAAAGAGCCTATTATTATTTCTAAGGGTGCCTTAACAATTCTGATGGTTATAGCTCATCAACTTTACTGCTTCTCTCCTATACAGAGTCAACTGTGGAGCTAGTTTACTATTATCTTTTCTAAAATGTAGTTTGTGTAGATCAGGGCTTTTATAAACATCTCTTATATCTAATTTGCTCTCCTTTAACCCCCAGTTAGCCTCAACAGAAGACCACTCATACTAAGTGTGGTTCTGCTGGAGGTTTCTTCCTGTTAAAAGGGAGTTTTTCCTCTCCAGTGTCGCTGCATGCATGTTTGGTGTGAGGAATTGCTGAGGAGTCAACACCAAAATGCAAGCAAATATAATTATCACAAGCTCATCCAGGAGGAGCTTAAAGTCAACGACTCAATGAAATCAGCTAGTTTTCTGTAGGTGGAAAACTTTTTTTTTTTTTTTTTTAACCAATCTAACTGTATAATGTGATTGAATTGTCTCTGTAAAGTGCCTCGAGATGATGGTATGGCGTTGGGATTCTGTCAAAAGTTACACACAAAAAATGCTCCCTACAAGCAACTTTACTTCATACAGACGCTCATAAACTACTCTTCACTGGCATGTTTCACGTGTTACATACGCAAACAGAGTACCACTAGGCCCAAATATGTCACACAAGAGTGCTTTTTCTTTCCCTGCACACATGTGGTTTGATCCACATGCGTACAGGGAAGGAGCAAGCACTTGTGTGTGATACCAATCTAACTATTCATGTGCGAAAGTAGTTTAATGTACTTCCAAGGATGTTTATTTTGCCCTCGGGGGTTTTGACAAAAATGTGACGCAGTACTGAGTGTGCAATAGATATACTTTGACTGTTGAATGTGCTTTAATCATTCAGCCTGCCCTAACTGATCTATATTTTAGTACTTGTGAAACTAAAGCACACAAAAAGTGGAAAATATGTGTAATTTTTTACACATATCTTGCAAACCTCAGTTCACAATAGCCCCATTTACACTACCTTATGAAAACGGATCCGTGCCAAGCTTGGATCAGTTAACCAAGCTGATTCTTTACAACCATTTACACAACACTCTAGCACGATTCCTCGCCTCCTAGTGACGATCTACGGTACTACTGCTCTCTAGAGGGAAACAAGCAAACCAACATGGCGGTGCCAGTAACATTCAGGAACTTTGCTAAGATTCAGGCGAAGAAGGCAGCCTTATGTGAATTTACTTAACAGTCGGCTTTTTGGAAGTGGTTACGACAAATGATAGTCTAATTAGGGCTTACAGAAGCAGAAAACAATGATAATCACACTCCTAAGCATAATCATCCCTGGAAATCGTGTGGCACAGTAGGGAAGCTAGTATTTTTATGAATGTCTGAATTTTCGTGATTACTGAGGCTGACTGTAAGGAGATGATGCGGTCTGCTCATATGCACTTTGTTATCAGAGAACCAAGCCAGAGGAACGGAGCCCTACTGATGAACTAGCACCATGTTAGTGCGGTTCGGTTTTGTATGGCGTGGTCCGGTTCAGTTGCCATTTACACTCAACAGTTTGTAGTGTAAATTGGGCTAATGTATTTGGTCGTCCTTTGTGTTCCGATCAGCCAAAAAGTTGACAATTGGAACACAACCACATCTATGTTTTCCTTGTTGCTCCATGTCCTTTAAGATCATTATGCCATTTGGAGATTGCAATTAGCTTTGGATTCTAACTCTGGGACGGCTAGTGTTATGTTTGAAGATGTTCAATGAACTGCGTCCACTGAATTGAAACGGTGAACTGACAGATCAGTTTTAAAGTAAAGAACGTGAACGAGAGCAACACACAAAGCTCACGTTGGTGTTCAATTGATAACGACATTTTTCATTGGATAACGTCAGGTTTTACGGCTTTTAAACAGCATATCTATTGCTAGTACTAGTACTGATCCATTGGTTTTATTCCAAAATAACAGCCATTTTCATCAAAAATATTTGTATATAACTCATGATTATATAAGCTAAGAGATTGTGTTGGTCAGTCTAAAAACGTTATTTGTGATATCAGTATTAAAGACACTGCTGTTGACAACAAAGAACCACAAAGAATATTTTGGACTGACCAACTGTAATTTAAGATCAAAATAGACAGCCAACATATTTTTAAACAACTATAACAATTGATCAACAGAAAAAAAGCATATTCATGAAAAATAAAAAGTAATTGGGCACAGTCGAAGTTGGGATTTTAACCTCAGGCTACAAAGACATGTAAACAATATGATTTTAAAAAGGGAAATGAGTGGACATAATCCACCACTAAAATACTTTATCAAATGAGAAACTACAGCTGAAAGCTATTTTATAATTCGCAATATTTGATGTTGTCAGGTTGTGTGGAGATTTTTATAGGACTCAAATGGAGAGACGGGAGCTAAGGTGAAAAAAACAAAATCCAAAGCTAAGAACTGATCCACAAGGAAAACTCAAGAAGCAAAAAAGCTAGGATACACAACGGGACAATAAACCAAAAAATGATAAGGATACAGCAGAGTAACTGAACAGGAGGTGTATATATGGGAGACAGAAACAATGGGAGGACTAATTATCTAGGAGCAGGTGTAGACAGAAGTAACTAGAAGGTGCGAAGGGAAAGGAGACTGGCACATGGGGGCAACAGAGAGTTACTTAAAAAACACATACACTGCTTAAAGATAACAAAATGAAAATGAAACCAATGATCAATAAAACAAAGAATAACCTAAATCAAAGTGGAACTGAGAACTTAAAAAGAAATTTAAACAGAAGTCCACAAAGGGCAAAATCATGACAGACACTAGTTGGTAATTTTGGATTATTAACCCAGTAATATTAACTGTGGAAATTTCTTCTGTTTGGGGTTCATAGTAAACATAGATCCTGGTAATGAATAGACTTTCAAACCATTTTCTTGTAAACAATGATATATTTTTGAAAAAGCTGCAATAGAGCGAAATCCACAGCTTTAAGATTCAAATAACTCATCTGTAACAGCACATCATGACAAGCAGTTCATCCAAAAATGCATTTGGCATATCAAGAGATTACCTCATTCATCCAGTGCTGACAGTAGACATGCAGCCTGTTTGTTAGCTGATGGATTTTCTCCCATCCCTGGCAATCACTCTTTGTGCTACTGTTTCAGGATAAATATGATGGATAGGTGTTTGCTGATTAACAGCCCAATTACAATATATTTTGCACCTCGAATATCAGGCACAATAATCTGTTTGGGTTTCCTCTATGGTGATAACAAAGTTAGGAAAACAGCTCCAAAAGCTTACAACAACTCCTGGGATTTTAAAATGAACCTGAACGTCATCTGAATACAATCCTGAATATAACCTTGGATGGAGAGCAGTGGACAGAAAACTGGAAAGGTCTATTTGTTTTATTTATTTATTTATTTATTTATTTTTTCGTTGCTGTTTTCTTGTTTTTGATAAGTTTTTTGTAGTTATTCTGTCTCTGTCTCAAGAGTTTCCTGCAGTGTTGCTTTCAAAACATGTCCAGAATTGCAGTTTAATTCTGTAAAACAATAGCGTTCAGGATCAAACATACATCTGTTCACCTTTCAGTAATTTTCCACTCAGACTGGCACTTTGATTTAATCTCTACTTCCTTTATATATCAGCCGTTTTAAGATACACAAAGAGCGCTTACAGGAAAGTGAGTCAAAAGATGTAAGAGTTAAACATTCCCCTTTCTAACATACAAGACAGACTGAAACTCACATTAAAATCTTAATATGTACAAATAGCTAAAGTTGGCTAAAGGCAAAATACTGAGGATGCATGTCGATGAGTCAGAAATTAGATTAAAGATTAAACTTATGTGGGAAGGAAATGCAAAATGAAGTAGCTTTTATCTCATGGTGAGGGCTACAAAGAAAAAAAAAACACAAGTAAAAACCTATGCTTTACTAGACACAGGTAGATTCTTTCATCTGCATGAGAGAACACACAAAACCAAACAGAATATGATTGTTAAAGCCTTGCAATTAATAAATTGAATGAATTAAATGAACTTCTGTTTCAAAACAAAACCAGCTTATGAATTAAACATGGATACTCTCTGCTTCTACAGAGCCCAATTTATTGAACCACATATAGAGAAGACACAGAGAGCCAGAAATCTGTGGTCAAGCATCCACAAAGATCTTTGGCTTCACTCAACCTCAGAGCTATTTTAGGATAGGCATGCCTTCTTATTTAGCATATTGCAGAGTTCTAAGAAGCTCCACATGCAAACAGACTGTGCTTGCCTAATTACTGACATTAGTCGAAATAAAAACAAACTAAAGAAAAAATAACATATGCAGCAATTTGGAAAGAAAGAATAACCAAGAAGCACAGGGGTGAGTATTTTGACTGAATACATACCTACAGGGAACAGTACGTGTCACTTCTTAGTGACGATGTGAAGAGGAGACAAAGGTTTTTTTTCATCAATTGGTGATAATTTTCAGTCCTGGAAAAAAGGGTACATGCAACACTCATCCAGATGGTTGAGGGAAAGACCTCAATGCAAACATAAGAAGAGATTCTACTTAAATCAAATTTGTGTCATTTTTTTTTTTATAAATCGATCTATAGTCTGGAACACTTCAGGGAGAGTTGATTTTGATAGCTAATAGCTTCAATTAGGGAGGATGGAAGGCTCTGGAATCAACACTCCGTCTCTCCCTGGTTTTAAAGCTCACATGGAGGGAGGGGACAGAGGTACAGTATACAAAACAAATGGAAGCCAACACCACAGCCACCTGATTGGTACGCTGGTGCTTTGCTGTGCAGCCAGGGAGCTGCCCTCCAAATTCAGAAACAGCCCCTCCTCTTCTGTTACATATTGGAGGATGGCTTTATGCGTAAGGAAGCACTGGTACCTTCAGATGCTTATGATCAGCTCAATTTACTATATTATTTGGAACTATATTATTAACTGTTTTATTCCAGTTTCTTTGCTTGTGTTTCCAGCTTGTAAATTGACTGAGTTCTTCAATTTTATTCTAGACATCCATTACCATATTAAGACTGATTCACTTCACATTACCGTGTACAAATGTGACAGTCCTCCCACAGCATGGAGGAAAGAAGGATGTCCTCCAGGGTACGCTAGAGCTTGACTTCCTTGCTTTTGTTGTTTTGTCTCTATTTTAGCATATAAAATCGATCACAGGGGAAGAAATATTAGAGCCGGACACTGCAGTAACCTATCAGGCATAAGATTTAATTCTAGCTGAAGACATTTTAAAGAGGTAGGAAAAAACATATGTGTAATACAATGTCAAAGCAAATAGTTTGAGATTGTTTTTAAATATGCTTCCTGAAATGTACATTAAAACTATACTTACATTTAGGATATGAGACGTTGTTTCCATGTCGAACAAAAAACGGTAGAGAAAGAGTTGCCTACTACTTATTATTCAGTTGCTTAGCGAATGATTGTAACCCTGACTTCTAAAAGGCATCAATAGTTTGTAAGGTGAAACTATGTTTTACAAAAGAGGAAGAATTTGCCGATTGGAATTTAATAAACAATTAGGGATTTCTCAATGTGATCCCTGGCATCAGTTTGGTGCCTGATCAAGGGATTTTTAGGTGATCAGTGGCAGGTTTCCATGTCAAAACTCAACTCTTTGAATATGGTTCCTGTGTCATAGAAGAGGCCAACTGTTGTGTTTTGAATTTCCAGCTTATTTGAATTTAAATTAGTTTTTTTTTTAAATAGGATCCGAGGCTTTTATTGAAACACTGTAGGACTTTCAAATAAATAAAAACTACTGCAGCACTGTTTTCTGTCTGTCATGTCCTACATTGAGGCATGGAGCTGGATTAGAGCAGAGCATCTGTGCTCTCTTTACTCAAATTGGCTTCCTAATATATCCACATCCCTTTGAATTGTTCATGTTTGGTTACATAAAAACTCAAGAAGCACACAGAACTTAAAGAAGTATTTTTTGTTTATTGTGACACGCACACACAAAAAAATAGGACAAAATAGCAGAAACCACCACAACCTGAAGTCAAAACCTAGTTGAATAACCGTGTGAGGCAAATCCTCTAAGAGCTTGCCACATCTTGCTGGGAGTTTTGTTAATTCCTCAAGCTAAACTGCTTGCTTTTGAAAAGCTCCCACGATCCCTGGGTGATAGGTGTTTTTGGATTTCCATCTCATACCTGTTTATTTCCTTGTTGTTTATTTTTTAGTGTTTCTATGTTAGTTCTATTAATTTAATATTTTTGTTGAACATTTATATTTATAATACACATGGGCTGCATTCATTTTATGGGATGCTTCCTTTGAAGGCCAGATTCGAAGGCCGAATACATCATAGCACG
>NW_015150869.1:341887-345452 GCF_000732505.1 Cyprinodon variegatus | reverse complement strand
TTTTCTTGCTTTGTGTATCCACTGTCACGTTTGCTAAGCGACAGAGCATACGGCATGTGAAAGCCGCTGAAGGCTATTTTATATTCTTACTCAGCTAAACGCCTTCAGTTAGTTAATCGGTTCCATTCCTCGTTCTCTGCTCTATGTTGAGCCCTCTCTTAGTTTTTATTTTGTCTCTGGTTTCAATACCCCGTTTGCCTGTCCTATGCCTCACTCTCCTCACCCTGGGTATTGATGTTTGCAGTTTATTTCATTTAAGTCCTCAAGTTTAAAATGCCTTCCCCAAGCCTTAGTCTACATGTTGATCCACAATTATAAACCATGAAAACAACAATCTTCAGTTCTAACCACAGATTCCTACTTGGAT
The DNA here is from genome assembly GCF_000732505.1 of Cyprinodon variegatus. Classification (NCBI taxonomy): domain Eukaryota; kingdom Metazoa; phylum Chordata; class Actinopteri; order Cyprinodontiformes; family Cyprinodontidae; genus Cyprinodon; species Cyprinodon variegatus. The sequence continues at coordinate 345,085 of NW_015150869.1, read as the reverse complement.
TAAAGTCTGGACTTTGAGTAAGCCATTCCAACACATTTAAATGTTTCCACTTAAAACAAAGTGTTACTTAAAAATGATGCTTTGAGTCAATGTCTTGTTCAACCTCCATCCCAGTCTCAAATCACAGGCAGGATGACAGGTGTGGTTGAAAAATATTCCTAAATTTAGCACTATTCATCCTCTCCTCCACCATCTTCCCGACTGCTGTAAAACATACCCAAAGCATGATTTGACGTGACACTTGCAAATGTTTAAAATGCATCTTTGTGCTTTAATTTGCTAAGGAGTGTCAACCGTGCAGCTAAGTCTTTTTTGGTTAAATAGCCCATCTAGCGTGCAGCGGTGCACATTCTGCATGACCACAGATGGGTCATGGCAGCAGCAACAGGCGTGAAAATAAGCTGAAATGGTCTGGTGCTGCACACTGAACTCTGACAAACTCTGCACTTCCAGCTGTGCTTCTACAGAAATGCATATTTGCATGTGCGTAAGTCAGAGTCTGAGCTTTGCTCTCCAAACTGATAGTTCGCTCTCAGCAGTGTAGCTCTTCCTGCCCTCGCTTCTTAATAAACTATATGTGGCTGATCATCCTCTGCCAAGCATAAAAAATCATTTCGTGTAACTATTAAGATTTTATTTTTTCTAGCTCACAAGAGGTGATGCAAAATCTTCTGAATTTCTACCAAAACGAATCCCTAAATTATATCCAAAGAAAATATTTCATTGCATGCTGTTTATTTTTTGATAAAGAGCCAGGTGAAAAAGTACATAGATTTTTTGAATATTTCCCTCTCATAGTTCTTGTTTCCATTTTAGTTAACATATTACCATGGCATTATAAGGCAGTTATGTAGTTTCCATTTTTTTTTTATTTGACTCCTATAACTCTAAATCTACTTTGACCCTTAAGCAGTGGTAATCAAGGGGCAAATTCTTAGAAATAAAGCCAAAATTGCCAAAGTAGGAAGAACAGTAATTTTGATTCTTTGCTTTTTCTGGAGTAATTAAGATTTTATTGATCTGTGTGTAATGCATAATTCATAGTAGATCAGGAAGTGTTTGCTTTTGAATGGAAACCTTGTATGTCTAAAACAATTCATTTATTGTACATTTTGTTTGCTTGTCTGTCTGCTATGTTAACCAATATGATGTGTTGAACTAGATCTGCTATTTTTGCAACTTTTGCGAGACACTTTTTAAAAAAGTAGGGCATTAAATTCACAAAAAAGGATTATTTGAATTCTATAAATCAGTTTTCTGCCCAACAGCAACGATGAGCTGCACAGCAGCGTTGTATCTCCAGCAATTGTAATATATAGGCAAGAGCTGTCAGTCTGCCAAAGAATCGGGTTGTTATTTGAAATTGTAAAGGTTATCTGTTTTATGAAGTACAACATAAAACTGACTAAAACTAAAACCTTTTTTGAGTTTTAGTCAACTAAAGCCGAATAAAACAATCACATATCGTAATGACTAAAATGTGACTAAAACTAATAAAAAAGTTTGTCCTGAACAGTAAAAAGAAGACTAAATCTAAGAGGAAACCCATTCCACAAACCAAACTTCTTGAGCTAATCTGAAGGCCACTTAAAGTTGGGAGGGGGACTCTGCAGAAAGTTGGTGACCTCTTTACACTACTCCGTCATTCCCAAACACTTCCATTTCATTTAGATTCAACAAACATTTGAATGTGGAATATTTAGTAGCGAGGAAAATTCATAACTGGACTTGTTGCAACGATGTCATCCTATCACAGCTTCAAGTTCCTGAGAGCTACCCACTCTTTCACAAATGTTTGTTCAACAGTCTGCATGTCAATATGCTTGATTTTATACACCTGTGGCAACAGAAGTGATTGGAACACCTGATTCCAATCTTTTGGTTGGGTGAGCAAATACTTTCTCAATAAAAAAAAAAAAAAAACTTTCCCTTTATTTCATCTCTCAAAATTGTCTCTGAGTAATCAGCCATTTTATTTTTTTGTAACAGATCTGGTCCTTAGATATCAGTTCACAGTTATGTCTTTAGTCCTGTAAAATATATGTTGATGTTTGCCTCTTCTTAGTTATGTGGAGCACTTTGCTTATTTGATGCTAGTCTGTAGCATTTTTCTGTAATTTTACCTCTACTTTTTGTATTTTCTGCACAATTATGTTATGCAATTCTAAATCATGTTTGCACCCTTCAGTTAACAGATTGTAGTTTTGGTATTATAACCTTCTGTTCTGTTACAGGAAAACCCAGCAACCTCTGTAGAAATGGAGCCAGGTGGAAGTTCAACTGAAAAAAATGATTGCTCAGCAAATATTAGTGTTATGCAAGTGATACTGGGTTTGGTCAGACCTAATTTCTGAGTGTCATTTTCTGGATAGGATTTAAATCTTTGATTAAACCACAACAAGAAAATAAAAACTTAGTCATAGTAAACATTTAATATAGAAAAATCTGGAGGCAGACAGTGATATGAGGTTATCACTGTCTACTGAGCTGTAATAACTTTACACTTTCAGATAAAGCTTCACCTCAAAGTATTTTCTAAGTATTTAAAATTACTACAACTTTACCTCATAGGAGAAGTAATGATGACCTACACTACAGCTCAAACTGAATGACAGCTGGCTGCTAAAACCAAGCACAGCAATAATAACTGTTGCGGAGAAACGCCGCAGCCATTTTTCAGTTCTGCCATGTTTAATCAGTACCAACAAATTATGAGCTCACTGAAGGTCGTTTTTCAACATGTTTGTTGATAGAAATGTGAACCTAAATAAATACTGGCTTAAAGATTAGAATTCTGAGAGATTTGAATAAAATTGTTGAGATTACCTTATTTTAAAATGAAATAAATGTTTAATATCAAATGAGACTTTAGCCCTGTTGTTTGTAAGAAGTCCACCATTCTTTTTTTTTTTGAGTCAGGGAACTTAAGGAGACATTCAGTATAAAGTACAAGGATTGTGTTTTTCGTTGTTTTTCAAAGCTTAGGTTAAATGGGTTGTGGTTTCCCCAATAATTATACTAATACTTATTCTCAAAAGTCACAATCTGTAAACAAAAAAAAAGAATCTGATGACACTGAAGAATGAGGCTTAAAATGCCCAAGCCGACAAAGCCCATCCCTAGCAAATTTAGCTGGGATTGTCTTCTCTGTTGTGCAGTCACATCCATCCATCCATCCATCCATCCATCCATCCATCC